>NC_074684.1:14672163-14973324 GCF_029448725.1 Salvelinus fontinalis
GGCAACGGCACACGTCATCTAATTAACTGTTTCAAATAAACGGCAGGTCTAAATTAATTGTTCACGAGGTTACCATGAATTACCCTGAATTGTTTACAAGGTTTAATGTTTGATTTGTTACATTAAATAATTCCGTAATGGACTTGAAAAAATTGCAATCTGTTTTTATTGGCAGAAAGAAACTGCTAGACCACAGCTATTAGCTTTGGGAGAGACACTGACAAATCTGCCAAAAATGAACGGTCAAAGAGGAGAATAATTAGTCTGTCAAGGAAACTTTTATTTAAATTTTTTAATAGAGGCATTGGTGGCTAACAGCTGAGAACGGTTAGTGAAGTGGCAAGCACAAAAAGTCAACTTCGGGGGTAAAGACCCTTAAAAATCTGCTGACCGCCCTCTAGTGGCAATAGTAAGAACTGCTGAAAATGCACAGTCAGGAGATACATTTTTCTGTCAAGGAAACGAAAAAAAGGTCATCATAATGGAGGCATACTAAGACAAATGTGGGTAAAGTGTGTAAATAACACAGTACAGGAATGAATGTATTGAATATATTGTAATGTTTTTAAAATTGTTTAACTGCCTTAATTTTAGCATAGCTCCCCTATGCTACAATCCTCAGTGAATCCCCATCCTCAGTGAATTTCATTTAAAAAAATGTTTTTAGATAAAACTAAACTACATATAATCACATCACCAAATAATGAATTAAAACACAATATTTTGCAAAACGTCTACAGTAGCCTCAACAGCACTCTGGAGGATAGGCAAACCTCCCTGGTCTTTGCTTGTAAGCAGGAAATCAAGAGGATAGCGTTATAATCAGATTTGCCAAATGGTGGGCGAAAGAGAGCTTTGTATGCGTTTCGTTGATTGGAGTCAAGGTGATCAAGAGTGTTTTTGCCTCTAGTTGCACAGGTGACATGCTGGTAGAAATTAGGTGAGATGAATTTCAGTTAAAATCACCGGCCATTAGGAGCAGCGCCTCTGAATGAGCATTTTCTTGTTTGCTTATGGCCCTATACAGCTCGCTGAGTGTCGTTTTCGTGCCAGCATTGATTTGTGGTGGTAAATAGACCGCTACGGAAAACGTAGATTAAAACTCTTGTAAAATAGTACGGTCTATAGCTTATGATGAAGTATTCTAACTCAGGCGAGCAGAACCTTGAGACTTATTATATTAGAGATCGCGCACCAACTGTTAACAAAGACACACACCTCCCCCGTGAGTTTAACCGAAGCTGCTGTTCTATCCTGCCGATGCATAGAAAAAACATCTAAATGTATATTATCAAATCTAATTTAATTTGTCACATACACGGGGTTAGCAGATGTTAATGCGAGTGTAGATAAAAAAAAAAAAAAATTTATTTCACCTTTATTTAACCAGGTAGGCAAATTGAGAACACGTTCTCATTTACAATTGCGACCTGGCCAAGATAAAGCAAAGCAGTTCGACACATACAACAACACATAGTTACACATGGAGTAAAACAAACATACAGTCAATAATACAGTGAAAAATAAGTCTATATACAATATGAGCAAGTGAGGTGAGATAAGGGAGGTGAAGGCAAACAAAATATATATATAAATAAATAGAAATATAAAAAGGCCATGCTGGCGAAGTAAATACAATATAGCAAGTATAAAAAAATAAAAAAATTAGAGATAGTAGAGATAGAAATAATGGGGTGCAAAGGAGCAAAATAAATAAATAAATAAATACAGTAGGTAAAGAGGTAGTTGTTTGGGCTAAATTATAGATGGGCTATGTACAGGTGCAGTAATCTATGAGCTGCTCTGACAGCTGGTGCTTAAAGCTAGTGAGGGAGATAAGTGTTTCCAGTTTCAGAGATTTTTGTAGTTCGTTCCAGTCATTGGCAGCAGAGAACTGGAAGGAGAGGCGGCCAAAGGAAGAATTGGTTTTGGGGGTGACCAGAGAGATATACCTGCTGGAGCGCGTGCTACAGGTAGGTGCTGCTATGGTGACCAGCGAGCTGAGATAAGGGGGGACTTTACCTAGCAGGGTCTTGTAGATGACCTGGAGCCAGTGGGTTTGACGACGAGTATGAAGCGAGGGCCAGCCAACGAGAGTGTACAGGTCGCAGTGGTGGGTAGTATATGGGGCATTGGTGACAAAACGGATGGCACTGTGATAGACTGCATCCAATTTATTGAGTAGGGTTTTGGAGGCTATTTTGTAAATGACATCACCGAAGTCGAGGATTGGTAGGATGGTCAGTTTTACAAGGGTATGTTTGGCAGCATGAGTGAAGGATGCTTTGTTGCGGAATAGGAAGCCAATTCTAGATTTAACTTTGGATTGGAGATGTTTGATGTGAGTCTGGAAGGAGAGTTTACAGTCTAACCAGACACCTAGGTATTTGTAGTTGTCCACATATTCTAAGTCAGAGCCGTCCAGAGTAGTGATGTTGGACAGGCGGGCAGGTGCAGGCAGCGATCGGTTGAAGAGCATGCATTTAGTTTTACTTGTATTTAAGAGCAAATGGAGGCCACGGAAGGAGAGTTGTATGGCATTGAAGCTCGCCTGGAGGGTTGTTAACACAGTGTCAAAAGAAGGGCCAGAAGTATACAGAAGTGTCGTCTGCGTAGAGATGGATCAGAGAATCATCAGCAGCAAGAGCGACATCATTGATGTATACAGAGATGCTTCTAGTTCCGACAGCGCAGCAATATCTAACAAGTAATCTAACAATTCCCCAACTACCTAATACACACAAATCTAAAGGGGTGAATGAGAATATGTACATATAAGTATATGGATGAGCGATGGCCAACCAGCATAGGCAAGGTGCAATATATGGTATAAAATACAGAATATACATGTGATATGAGTAACGTAAGATATGGAAACATTATTGGAGTGGAATTGTATAAAGTGACTAGTGAGCCATTTATTAAAGTGGCCAGTGATTGGGTCTCAATTTAGGCAGCAGCCTCTCTGAGTTGGTGATTGCTGTTTAGCTGTCTGATGGCCTTGAGATAGAAGCTGTTTTTCAGTCTCTCGGTCCCAGCTTTAATGCACCTGTACTGACTTTGTCTTCTGGATGGTTGCGTTGTGAACAGGCAGGGGCTTGTGTGGTTGATGTCCTTGATGATCTTTTTGGCCTTCCTGTGACATCGGGTGCTATAGATGTCATGGAGGGCAGGTAGTTTGCCCCTGGTGATGCGTTGTGCAGACCACACCACCCTCTGGAGAGCCTTGCGGTTGAGGACGGTGCATTTGCCGTACCAGGCTGTCATACAGCACAACAGGATGCTCTCGATTGTGCATGCATAAAAATTTGTCAGGGTTTTGCGCTTTCTTCACCACACTGTCTGTGTGGGTGGAACATTTCAGTTTGTCTGTGATGTGTACACCGAGGAACTTAAATTGTGCACGTTCTCCACTGCTGTCCCTTCGATGTGGATAGGGGGGTGCTCCCTCTGCTGTACCCTGAAGTCCACGATCATCTCCTTTGTTTTGCAGATGTTGAGTGAGCGGTTGTTTTCCTGACACCACACTCCGAGTGCCCTCACCTCCTTCCTGTAGGCTGTCTCATCGTTGTTGGTAATCAAGCCCACTACTGTTGTGTCGCCTGCAAACTTGATGATTGAGTTGGAGGCGTGCATGGCCACACAGTCGTGGGTGAACATGGAGTACAGGAGGGGGCTGAGCACGCACCCGTGTGGGGCCCCAATGTTGAGGATCAACGAAGTGGAGATGTTTCCTACCTTCACCACCTGGGGGCGCGTCCTTGTTCAGCCACAACTCCAAGAAACATAGGATATTACAGCTCTTCAGGTGCTGTTGATTGGATAGTCTCGAAAGGATCTTGTCCAGTTTGTTCTAGTGATTATACGTTCGCCAATAGAATGGAGGGTAGAGGTGGTTAATTCACTCGCCGACGTAATACTGAACAAAAAAACGCAATATGCAACAATTACAAATATTTTACTGAGTTAAAGTTCATATAAGGAAATCAGTCATTGAAATAAATTCATTCGGCTCTAATTTATTGATTTCGCATTACTGGGAATACAGATAGGCATCTGTTGGTCACAGATTAAAACAAATATTTAAAAAAGGGAGGGGCATCTATAGCATAGATGTGATCAGGCTGTTGATTGTGGCCTGTGGAATGTTGTCCCACACCTTTTCTATGACTGTGCGAAGTTGCTGGATATTGGCAGGAACTGGAACACGCTGTCGTACATGTCGACCCAGAGCATCCCAAACATGCTCAATGCGTGACATCTCTGGTGAGTATGCAAGCTATGGAAGAACTGGGACATCTTCAGCTTCCAGGAATTGTGTACAGATCCTTGCGACATGGGGCAGTGCAATATTATGCTGAAACATGAGGTGATGGCGGCAGATGAATGCCACGAAAATGGGCCTCAGGATCTCGTCATGACATCTCTGTGCATTCAAATTGCCATCGATAAAATGCAATTGTGTTCATTGTCCGTAACTTATGCCTGCCCATATCATAACCCTAGTGCCACCACGGGGCACTCTGTTCACAACACTGACATCTGCAATCTACTAGCCCACAAGACACCATACATGTACATGGTCTACAATTGTGAGGCCAGTAGGACATACTGCTAAATTCGAGAAAAAAAACGTTGGAGGTGGTTTATGGTAGAAAAATGTACATTCAATTCTCTGGCAACAGTTCTGGTGGACATTCCTGCAGTCAGCATGACAATTGCATGCTCCCTCAACTTGAGACATCTGTGGCATTGTGTTGTGTAACAAAATTGCACATTTTAGAGTGCCCTTTTATTGTCCCCAGGACAAGAGGCACCTGTGTAATGATCATGCTCTTTAATCAGCTTCTTTATATGCCATGGATTATCTTTGCAAAGGAGAAAAGCTCACTAACAGAGATGTAAACAAATTTGCGCTCAAAATTTGAGAGAAATGCGCTTTGTGTGTATGGAAAATTTCTGGGATCTTTTATTTCAGCTCATGAAACATGGGACCAACACTTTACATGCTGCGTTTATATTTTTGCTCAGTGTAGTTCCGTCAGGGTTCCCGCATTTCGGCCTCACTTACACTGTCTCTTTCTTCTCAGAGTCTCGGTAATTAGAGCCTGGTTTGGGGTAAGCATTATGTCCTGCGCCACCGACTCATTGAAGTAGAAATCTTCATCCAAATTCAGGTTAGTGATTGCTGTTCTGATGTTTAAATGCTCTTTTCGGTCTTAGGAAACGAGAGCAGAAACAGCTACAAAAAAAGTTACGATCAACGTGAAAAAAAACAAAATAGCAGAATTGGTCAGGAGCCAGTAAAACGGAAGCTATCCAATCAAGCGACATTCTAATTCGTTTCACGCTGTTGGAGAGCATGGTAGCCATGGCACCAAAACAGAAGAGAAGTTGAACCTCCTCTTCAACACTCTTAGTTGTTGTGGAAATTGACCCACTATGCTGTTTACTTTCTGCATCTACATCATATTGCTGAGTCTACCTTAAAGAATATATATACAACAAATATATTCTAGTTGTCTAGTCGCCCTATGGGCCCTGCTCAAAAGTAATGCACTAGATAGGGAATAGGGTACCATTTTGGATGCAGGGGGAGACCCGGTCAATGTAATTCCCTGCAGCAATGAACCTCCAGGATTCTCACCGTACAGAAACTGAGAGCACTGGATGTAGCCCTCCTCCATCTCTTCACACTTGTCTGCCGCCGTCTCCACGTCGCTGATGGTGCTGGCGAAGATGGCCGCCCCTGACTCCACCAGCAACTTGCACAGGTGAACGCTGTTACAGGAGGCTGCACAGTGCAGGGGTGTCCTGTAGAGAGAGACACACACACACAAAATGGAGGGGTTACAATAGTTCCATGGAGACCAATCGCCTCTAAGGAAGGTAATCATAGGCAATAAAAAACACAACCGTGACTGAGGCTTCTTCAGATTTGGAGCTTTTGTCTGTATGTATATTGTGTATGCTGCAAAATGAATTGCCTCATTGAGGACATTCATGTGATTATCTATTCTGCAGTGACAATGTTTGAAAAGAGCTGTGCTCTGGTAATAAATAGGGGGTTCCTTGGTGCAGGTGAGTGGATGAATTGTTTATGTAAATACAACACTATGAAAGCAAGTATGTCACAAATATCAAAATCTCAACATAACTGAACCCTTGTTTTTGGAGGCATGAATAAAGTGGCGTAACTGAAGCTAAACAGACGCAAATAAGGAATTCTGTCTTAAAGGGATAGTTCACTCAAAAACTATTGTAGTATTATGTTCATTAGTTCACTGTGTTAATACAATCCTCAAAAAGTGTCCATGTCAGCAGTCAAGTTTAAGTACTGCACTTTCAGTATAGAAGAAAAACGGTGACGCATGAGTGACCTCTTTAAGGTCCCTTGTGTGCGGGTGGTGTGTGGCTGCTCACCAGCCGTCGCTGTCGGCAGCGTTGACGTTTACTCCAAAGTCGAGCAGGAACTTGACAATGTGGTGGTGTCCAGCGCACACTGCGTTGTGCAGCGGGGTTATGCCCTCGTCGTTGGCCGTGCTGGGGTTCTTCACCTGGGGAAGAACACAGGGGTCAGCTAGTCCCAATTTGATCCCTACACAGAAGTGGTCTGAGTTCCATTTATTTTCTTAGAGCATTTTTAAGAGTTCAGAAATCGAGTGACACGCCAAGATCAACCACAAACACACCGCAATTCAATTCTGACAGGTTTACTAGCCCACACATACACAGTTGAAAAACATGAAGCAAACACTAAAAGACAGACTAGTTTACAATGCTGTCAGCACAGGCCAAATAGATGCAAATAGAGAGAGAATTTTTGTGTTTGTTTGTATCTGTGTGTTTGTCCCATGTGGCTCAGTTGGTAGAGCATGTCACTCGTAATGTCAGGGTTGTGTGTTTGACCCCACAGGGGCCCAGTATGAAAATGTATACACTCACTACTGTAAGTCGCTCTGGATAAGAGCGTCTGCTAAATAACTAAATTAAACAAATTGTGTGTGCGAGCGACAGAGTCAGACCTCATAGATAATCCTCTGCACCAGGTCAAACTCGCCCTCCAGTGAGGCATCCAGTAGCAGCGCCAGGGGGTTGAACTTCACCCTCAGGCCGTGACCCGTCCGCTCCGAGTTGGGCTTCTTCAGGTTAGTTCGCTTCTCCTGTAAGGGAAGGATGGGAAGAGACAGTTAGTAAAGAGTATGTGCAAACACAAACAGACATATGTATGTATGTCACAGGTGGGTCTGAACCCCCTGCTCCGGAAACCAACATCTTAACCATTAAACCAAGAGTCCAACTCACCGCTGCTACATGAACATGCATACTGCTGCTGTGTGTGTGTTTTGTGAAAGCCTCACCACTTGCTGTGAGGGGGTGGTGGCAACCTCCTCTGGAGAGCTGACCTCAGGCACAGGGCTAGGCAGGGTGGCCACCGAGACTCCCCCTAGGTTATTGTTGTTGGTATCCTCCGAGGCCTCCGGGGCAGGGGGGCTGATCACCTCGGGGGCCGGTGGCGGGGGCAGCAGCTTGTTGTCATTGGCGTCAGGCGGTGGCAGGGGCTCTGAGGATGACCCCTCTGCCACGGCTGGTGGTGGGGGAGGGAGCGGGTCCTCACATGGCGGGTTCCCGTTGTCGGCGTCTGCCAACGAGTCACCGGGGTAGTCGGGTGGGTTGGCAGGCTGGTAAAATGGCGTGCCACCCACCCTGGCTCCCCCTGCTCCAGCGCCACCACCCTCCATGCCGCCAGCCAGGGTATTGAAGCGCTGGTAGAGCAGCTTCTGGATGTTGGGCCCGGCTGGGCCCTCTGGCTCAGTGATGGAGCTTCGCTTCTTGAGGGGCCGCGGGGCATTCGCCAGCTTCTTGCGCAGTGTTTCCAGGTCGGCGTCGCTTTGGTAGCGAAGGGGCGAGTGGGCCATGGGGGTGAGCTTGGTGGGGCTGAGGGGCCGCGGGATATTCTCCACATTGGGCGGGGGGGTATCCGGGGCCCCGTCGATGTCAGGGCCCTCTCTGTCCACAGTGTCCTCACCGGCCGGCCCCTGGAACCCGGGGAAGGGCCCTCCTGTCAGCATAAAGGGCAGGGGGGAGGGCGGCGTGGAGCCGGAGGGGAGAACGGGCTTCCCGTACACTGGACACACACGAGGGAAAAAAACAAATAATGATGTACTACCCTGGAAAATACAAATAACGTACTTGCTTGCTGACTCGCTTTCATAAATTAATTATAAGGAATTACTGGATACTCAAACCTGTTAATGCATTAATAATCAAAAGCAAGAATATTCACAGCACTGCTCGTCATGCAAGTCTCAGTCAATAGCAAAATATATAAACAGACTTCCGTCTCCTTTGATTTTGAGTTAAGCCCCTGCACCCATTCCCTGTCCCTCCTTCATTTTACCCAGACACCAACCTGATCCAATACTTCCAAAACAAACCTTTCTGTCCTGTCAATGATCTGTAAGTGATTGGGTATGTGAAAGGATGGTGTTCACCATATTGCTTTCACTTAACCAACCTTGCCAAATCAGTTCCTCAAGGAAGAAAAGATGCATAGTACTGGTACAACATACAAGTGTGCGTCCCAATAATATCTTGTTTCTCCTGAAGTGTGCACTCGTTCTCTATTTCCCACAAATCTAATAGCATTGGATTGGTGGAGGCATAGGATAGTGAGAGTTTCCGCCATCATTTGTATACCAGTCATTTCCTTTGAAATCAGTGAAGGGAAGTGAATAAGTGCACACTGGTCCAACGAAAGACAATTGGATTTGGAACATACTCATTCACTCCCAAACGGCCCCTGCTAGTACCTGCTTTGAGCGCAGGCTTGAGCGGGTAGCTCTTGGGCGCCGCCTGCTGGAGGTACATGTGGTAGATGGAGCTGGAGTTCATGGTGGCTGGGCCCTTGCGCGGCGACTGGGGCCGGGAGCCTCTGTCTGGGACGAAGGGGCGCACCGCCACGGCCAGGACAGGGTCAAGTCGATCCCCGGGAAGACCCGGTGGGAAGAGAGGTGAGTTGGGCTGGAAAGTCGGGCTGGGGGGCACCGATATGCGCTGCTGGATCTGCTGGGAGGAGGAGCCGGTGGAGGAGGGGGGAACACGGGGCCAGACAGGGCCGGGGGGGTTGGGGAGCAGGCCTGGCCGGCGGTCCAGAGAGCTGGTGGAGCCGGCAGAAGTTAGGTGGGAGCCGTAGGGAGGCGGCTGGGGCTTGGAAGGGACCACCGGGGAGGAGATTGTCATCTTGTTGGAGTCCAGCACCTTGGTCGAGGCAAACAATTATTCAATATCATCAAATACCTCTCCAAACTAATTTGGGATGAAGTGCTGTCCCAACTATTTCAACTGTTATAGTTATTTGGGGAAATGTTGCATGCTGCGAGGGGTTGTTTTGGGGACAAAACAAATGTTGGCCCAACACTAAAAAAGCTAAGATACTCGATATTTACTATTCTGTTAGTCAGCACCCCTCCAATATTTTTGAGTGTGCGTCAACTCATGATTTTTATTAAAGCTTTACGAACAACAAACAATGTTAAAGCAATGACTGACCTTGTCTGCTGCGGTAGCAGCAGGGGAGCCCGGAGGGGGAATCTTTCCCTGCGTGTCCAGCCCAGACTCCGGCCAGTCGGGGGGCTTGAGAGAGGCATTGCCCTTGCCAAGGGTGGGCCAGCCAGCGTCATTAGCTAAGGGTGGAGAGGGGAGAATGGGGTACGCTGAGTGTGGTCTAAGAGAGTTACCTGTGAGAATTTTGTTAAAGCAGAGACTGCTGTAGAACTCTCTAGATAGGGATACAGCACATCTGTATAGATCATTGTTTCCCAATCCTGGTCCCGAGAAGCCAAATGCACATTTTGCCCAGACCAGGATTGGGAAGGAGTATACTGGTATGAATGTTTGCCATGATGGGGTGAGTGTAAAAGATGATACTGCTACACTGGGCAGGCAAATGCAGTAGTGTGGAGAGTGTTCGTTTAGATGGGTGAACCGTAACAAGAGCTAGCTGGTACGCTACAGAGTACAGACACTGTTGCTGGGTGAAAGGGAGACGTACTTAGGGTCCTGTTCAATGGAAACCAGTTACTAGTTGGTGGGGCAAGGAACAAAATACTTCTTGCTGTTTCACACAGTAAGCATGGTTCGACACTGCTGACATGAATCCAAATGTAGATTCAAATGCACATACACTATATATACACACAAAAGTATGTGGACACCCTTTCAAATGAGTAGATTTGTCTATTCCAGCCACATCCGCTGCTAACAGGTGTATAAAATCAAGCACACAGCCATGCAATCCCCATACACAAACATTGGCAGTAGAATGGCCTTACTGAAGAGCTCAGTGACTTTCAATGTGGCACAGCCATAGCATGCCACCTTTCCAACAAGTCAGTTCATCAAATTTCTGTCCTGCTAAAGCTGCCCCGGTCAACAGTAAGTGCTGTTATTGTGAAGTGGAAACGTCTAGGAGCAACAACGGCTCAGCCGCGAAGTGGTAGGCCACACAAGCTCACAGAACAACACTGCAGAGCGCTGAAGCGCGTAGCGCATAAAAAAAGTCTGTCCTCGGCAGTTCCAAACTGCCTCTGGAAGCAACGTCAGCACAACAACTGCTCCTCGGGAGCGTCATGAAATGGGTTTCCATGACCGAACAGCCTAAGATCGAACAAGCCTAAGATCACCATGCACAATGCCAAGCGTTGGCTGGAGTGGTGTAAAGCTCTCCGTCTGGAGCAGTGGAAACGCGCTTCACGATCTGGCAGACTTACGGACAAATCTAGGTTTGGCGAATGCCAGCAGAACGCTACCTGCCCCAATGCATAGTTCCAACTGTACAGTGTGGTGGAGGAGGAATAATGGTCTGGGGCTATTTTCCATGGTTTGGGCAAGGCCCCTTAGTTTCAGTGAAGGGAAATGTTAGCACTACAGCATACAATGACGTTGTAGACAATTCTGTGCTTCCAAATTTGTGTCAGTTTGGGGAAGGCCCTTTCCTGTTTCAACATGACAATGTCCCCCATGCACAAAGCGAGGTCCATACAGAAATGGTTTGTCGAGATCTGTGTGGAAGAACTTGACTGGCCTGTCGAGCCCTGCCCTCAACCCCATCGAACACCTTCAGGATGAATTGGAATACAGACTGCGAGCCAGGTCTAATCACCCAGCATCAGCACCCAGCCTCACTAATGCTGGTGGCTGAATGGAAGCAAGTCCCCGCAGCAATGTTCCAAAATCTAGTGGAAAGCCTTCTCAGAAGAGTGGATGCTGTTATTACAGCAAAGGGGTCCAACTCCATATTAATGCCTATGATTTTGGAATGAGAAGTTCGACGAGAAGGTGTCCACATACTTTTGGTTATGTAGTGTACTTACTAATGGTGACAATTTCATAGTGCAAAAGAATTGTGCAAAGTTTAAAACATAACATAAACCTTATTATGATGCAGCGTGATTTAATTTGAAACTTTTCTTCAACAATGTACGTTATAAAGAGGTGACTATTAATGTATTATGCAGTTCACTCAAATAATTGCCTCCCTATACATTATTAAAAGAAAGTTTCAAATTAAATCATGCTGCCAGATTATGACGTTTAGTAATTTTTGCCCTATGAAAATTTCGCCACAAGTATGTTCTATCATGCTGTCAGCAAAGATTAGGAAAGGGAAAAGGGAGGGAGGGAAAGAGACAAATAAATGTAAAAAAAAAAATATAGAACAATGAATCATTTCTGAAATACAGTGCATTCAGAATGTATTCAGACCTCGACTTTCTTTACATTTTGTTAATTTTAGCCTTATTCCAAAAATGGATTAAATAGTTTCCATCAATACTCCATGACAAAGCAAAAACTTTTGTAGAAAAAAAAAAGTAATAAGCAATTTATTAGTATTCAGACCCTTTACTCAGTACTTTGTTGAAGCACCATTGGCAGTGATTACTGCCTCGAGTCTTCTTGAGTATGACGCTACAAGCTTGGCACAGCTGCCAAGTTTCTCCCATTCTTCTCTGCAGAACCTCTCAAGTTCGGTCAGGTTGGATGGGGGGGGAGTCACTGCAAGGCTATTTTCAGGTCTCTACAGAGATGTTTGATTGGGTTCAAGTCTGGGCTCTGACTGGGCCACTCAAGGACATTTAGAGACTTGTTCAGAAGTCACGCCTGTGTTGTCTTGGTTGTGTGCTTAGGGTCGTTGTCCTGTTGGAAGGTGAACCTTTGCCCCAGTCTGAAGTCCTGAGCAGGTGTTCATCAAGGATCCCCACAGCATGATGCTGCCAACACCATGCTTCACCGTAGGGATGGTGCAAGGTTTCCTCCAGACGTGACACTTGGCATTCAGGACGAGTTCAATCTTGGTTTTGTCTGACCAGAGAATCTTGTTTCTCATGGTCAGGTGCCTTTTGGAAAACTCCAAGCGGGCTGTCATGTGACTTTTACTGAGGAGTGTCTTTCATCTGGAAATTCTACCATAAAGGCCTGATTGGTGGAGTGCTGCAGAGACAGCTGTCCTTCTGGAAGGTTCTCCCATCTCCACAGAGGAACTGTCAGATTGCTCAGTTTAGCTGGGTGGCCAGCTCTAGGAAGAGTCTTGGTGGTTTCAAACTTCTTTCATTTAAGAATGGAGGCCACTGCATTCTTGGGGACCGTCAATGCTGCAGACTTTTTGTAGTACCCTTCCCCAGATCTGTGCCGACACAATCCTGTCTCGGAGCTCTACGGACAATTCCTTCGCCCTCATGGCTTGATTTTTGCTCTAAAAACTTTGGGACCATATATTAGACAGGTATGTGCCTTTTCAAATCATGTCCAATCAACTGAATTAACCACGATGGAAACCAATCAAGTTGTAGAAACATCAAGGATGATCAATGGTAACAGGATGCACCTGAGCACAAATACACAAGTCTCATAGCCAATGGTCTGAATACTTATTTAAAATTTTTATACATTTGCAAAAAAACTGTTTTTGCTTTGTCATTATGGGGTATTGTGTGTAGATTGATGAGGGAAAAAAATGAATTAGAATAAGGCTGTAGCATAACAAAATGTGGGAAAAGTCAAGGGGTCTGAATACTTTCCGAATGCACTGTATCATGATTTGAAAATCCCCCTGAAGAGTGGGATTCAAAGGCCCCCAGGTCGTATTCAAATTTGTCCAATAAGAAAAGCTTGTTATGGTTTTCAGTTGCAAAACGTTTCGCTATGGTGTACACTAATAATTACGACCGTGATGTTAAGCCGTTTTGTCTCTCCTGTCATCCCCCAATTTCCACCAAACTTTCAAATGTAGCTTCTTCCACACAACTGGTGCCATTCAATTAAAGTAGGAACTTGCCCTTCATATGCTCAACTTTGAAACTGAAATTGCTAATTTAGTCAAACTTTGTTGTTATAAAAGTAATCAAATTACATTTTGTAATTCTAAAAGCTCGAGAACAGCAGTATTCATTAATCCAAATTCTTAAACCATACATTTTAGGAAGCGCTAAAGATAGTTGAATATACATATCCTTGTCAGCCAGTCCAATTGTGACCATTTTAAACATACATGTCTTAAAGTCAGACTCAGTATGTCTAGCTCATTAAGTCAAAAATAAAATGGCACATTTTATATTCTAGTTTAACATTTTACTTAGATAGTAAGTAAAGTAAGTAACCTTGCACAAGCCTTAGGCAGAACGGCTCATATCTTCTGTTTCTGTAATGTGAGGCAGCTTGATGTACAAGTACACCCCCTGGAAAGGACACTAGTCTATCGCAGTGCAAAATTGACAGATTAAAGTTTAATTAGTGGGATTACTATTTGAATGCTCTATCACTGCTACTCGAGAGGGAAATGGTTAGGTGGGTTATGGAATGGTCAAAGATCAAAGCTCAAATTTACTGAGCTGGCTTCAGAGGTAAATTTGACGCCATTGATCCAGGTATGGAGAGCGGAGGAGCGCAGTGAACCTTCCCAGAGTAGCTAATTGCGCTCGCGCTCGTTCAGGATCAGCAGTGCTTTGCTGTCTAACATCTTGAAAGCACTCACACCAAACATTTTAAGATTTTTTTGTTTGTTTGCATTAGCACCAAATGGTCAGAGAGTGGTGTTCTTGAACAATCCACACCCCTGTGTAATGTGATAGGATGACTTTTTAGTTATTTTAATAGTGATTCCACAGTTGCTTAATTAAACATGATCTTATATCTGTTGTTAACTTAATAGGAGCATGAGGTAGAATCAGGTATTACTGTTAGATACAAGCCTACACAGACAACAGCCCTTGCAGGGTAATATTGATTGCTGTAATAGGAATGGTTCTAGTTGTCCATGTGTCTGAGTATGCGCCACATTTGTGAGCTGTGACTGTAATAGGATCACTTAACAAAAAACAGTATTATGTTCAGTAGTAGACTGTTGATAAATTGTGTCAAGATATTCAACTTACCGCCTCATCAAAAATAAAATACACCTGCTAGCCAGCAGCATGGAGAGCTGCACCGTTTAAGTTTTGACTAGTTTATTTTACAGTTGAAGTCGGAAGTTTACATACACCTTAGCCAAATACATTTAAACTCAGTTTTTCACAATTCCTGACATTTAATCCTAGTAAATAATCCCTGTCTTAGGTCAGTTAGGATCACCACTTTATTTTAAGAATGTGAAATGTCAGAATAATAGTAGAGAATTATTTCAGCTTTTATTTATTTCATCACATTCCCAGTGGGTCAGAAGTTTACATACACTCAATTAATATTTGGCAGTATTGCCTTAATTTTTTTACTTGGGTCAAACGTTTTGGGTAGCCTCCCACAATAAGTTGGGTGAATTTTTTCGCCCATTCCTCCTGACAGAGCTGGTGTAACCGAGTCAGGTTTGTAGGCCTCCTTGCTCGCACACACTTTTTCAGTTCTGCCCACACATTTTCTATGGGATTGAGGTTAGGGCTTTGTGATGACCACTCCAATACCTTGACTTTGTTGTTCTTAAGCCATTTTGCCACAACTTTGGAAGTATGCTTGGGTCATTGTCCATTTGGAAGATCCATTTGCGACCAAGCTGTAACTTCCTGACTGACGTCTTGAGATGTTGCTTCAATATATCCACATAATTTTCCTGCCTCATGATGCCATCTATTTTGTGAAGTGCACCAGTCCATCCTGCAGCAAAGCACCCCCACAACATGATGCTGCCACCCCTGTGCTTCACGGTTGGGATGGTATTCTTCGGCTTGCAAGCTCCCCTTTTCTCCTCCAAACATAAAGATTGTCATTATGGCCAAACAGTTATATTTTTGTTTCATCAGACCAGAGAACATTTATCCCAAAAGTACAATCTTTGTCCCCATGCGCAGTTGCAAACCGTAGTCTGGCTTTATGGCGTTTAGGAGCAGTGCTCCGCTTAACCTGAATGGCCGCTCAGCAATTATGTCGATATAGGACTCGTTTTACTGTGGATATAGGTACTTTTGTACACCTCCAATTGACTCAAATTATGTCAATTAGCCTATCAGAAGATTCTAAAGCCATGACATAATTTTCTGGAATTTTCCAAGCTGTTTAACTTCTTTGTGATAGGGGGCAGCATTTTCACTTTTGGATGAATTGCGTGCCCATAGTGAACTGCCTGCTACTCTGTCCCAGATGCTAATACACTGCTCAAAAAAATAAAGGGAACACTTAAACAACACAATGTAACTCCAAGTCAATCACACTTCTGTGAAATCAAACTGTCCACTTAGGAAGCAACACTGATTGACAATAAATTTCACATGCTGTTGTGCAAATGGAATAGACAACAGGTGGAAATTATAGGCAATTAGCAAGACACCCCCAATAAAGGAGTGGTTCTGCAGGTGGTGACCACAGACCACTTCTCAGTTCCTATGCTTCCTGGCTGATGTTTTGGTCACTTTTGAATGCTGGCGGTGCTTTCACTCTAGTGGTAGCATGAGACGGAGTCTACAACCCACATAAGTGGCTCAGGTAGTGCAGCTCATCCAGGATGGCACATCAATGCGAGCTGTGGCAAGAAGGTTTGCTGTGTCTGTCAGCGTAGTGTCCAGAGCATGGAGGCGCTACCAGGAGACAGGCCAGTACATCAGGAGACGCGGAGGAGGCCGTAGGAGGGCAACAACCCAGCAGCAGGACTGCTAACTCCGCCTTTGCGCAAGGAGGAGCAGGTGGAGCACTGCCAGAGCCCTGCAAAATGACCTCCAGCAGGCCACAAATGTGCATGTGTCTGCTCAAACGGTCAGAAACAGACTCCATGAGGGTGGTATGAGGGCTCGACGTCCACAGGTGGGGGTTGTGCTTACAGCCCAACACCGTGCAGGACGTTTGGCATTTGCCAGAGAACACCAAGATTGGCAAATTCGCCACTGGCGCCCTGTGCTCTTCACAGATAAAAGCAGGTTCACACTGAGCACATGTGACAGACGTGAAAGAGTCTGGAGACGCCGTGGAGAACGTTCTGCTGCCTGCAACATCCTCCAGCATGACCGGTTTGGCGGTGGGTCAGTCATGGTGTGGGGTGGCATTTCTTTGGGGGGCCGCACAGCCCTCCATGTGCTCGCCAGAGGTAGCCTGACTGCCATTAGGTACCGAGATGAGATCCTCAGATCCCTTGTGAGACCATATGCTGGTGCGGTTGGCCCTGGGTTCCTCCTAATGCAAGACAATGCTAGACCTCATGTGGCTGGAGTGTGTCAGCAGTTCCTGCAGAGGAAGGCATTGATGCTATGGACTGGCACGCCCGTTCCCCAGACCTGAATCCAATTGAGCACATCTGGGACATCATGTCTCGCTCCATCCACCAACGCCACGTTGCACCACAGACTGTCCAGGAGTTGGCGGATGCTTTAGTCCAGGTCTGGGAGGAGATCCCTCAGGATACCATCCGCCACCTCATCATGAGCATGCCCAGGCGTTGTAGTGAGGTCATACAGGCACGTGGAGGCCACACACACTACTGAGCCTCATTTTGAATTGTTTTAAGGACATTAAATTAAAGTTGGATCATCAGCCTATATTGTGGTTTTCCTCTTTAATTTTGAGTGTGACTCCAAATCCAGACCTCCATGGGTTGATAAATTTGATTTCCATTGATCATTTTTGTGTGATTTCGTTATCAGCACATTCAACTATGTAAAGACAAAAGTATTTCGTAAGAATATTTCATTCATTCAGATCTAGGCTGTGTTATTTTAGTGTTCCCTTTATTTTTTTGAGCAGTGTATATACATATTATTATTACTATTGGATAGAAAACACTGAAGTTTCTAAAACTGTTTTAATGATGTCTGTGAGTATAACAGAACTCATATGGCAGGCAAAAACCTGAGAAAAAATCCAAACAGGAAGTGAGAATTCTGAGACTGGTCGATGTTAGTCATCGCCTATTCAATTCCCTGTAATATATGGATCTGTTTGCACTTCCTACGCCTTCCACTAGATGTCAACAGTCTGTAGAACGCTGAACTCTAGTGTGATGTGGGGCCGGATGGGAGGTGTTTCAGTCATTGGCCTGGCATATTGCCAGTTCTTGGTCACGCGCTTTCCTCATGATATCGCCATGCGTTCCATTACTTATAGAGACTGAAAAGAATTCTCCGGTTGGAACCTTATTGGATATAAATGATAACATCCTGAAGATTGATTCTCTACTAAGTTTGACCAGTTTATTCGACTTGTAATTGAAGTTTTCGTCCGACGTTTGGACACGTGTACTACACATGCTAGCAAAAGTAGCTAATTGGACATAAGTAATGGATATTATCGAACAAAACAACGATTTATTTTGGAACTAGGATTCCTGGCAGTGCATTCTGATGAACATAATCAAAGGTAAGGGAATATTTATGATGTAATTTCGTATTTCTGTTGACTCCAACATGGCGGAGAAAGGTTGTTAAATCTGAGCGCCGTATCAGACGGTGTCATAACATGGTGTGCTTTTTATGTAATAAAAATAAAATAATTCTGACACAGCGGTTGCATTAAGAACAAGTGTATCTTTAATTCTGTGTAAAACATGTATCTTTCATCAAAGTTTATGATGAGTATTTCTGTTATTTGACGTGACTGCAATTACTCCGGATATTTTGGAGGCATTTCTGAACATGGCGCCCATGTAAACCGAGATTTGTGGATAGAAATATGCACATTATCGAACAAAACATAAATGTATTGTGTAACATGATGTCCTATGAGTGTCATCTGATGAAGATCAAAGGTTAGTGATTAATTTGATCTTTATTTCTGCTTTTTGTGACTACTATATTTTGCTGGGAAAATGGCTGTGTTTTTCTGTGGCTATGTACTGAGCTAACATAATTGTTTGGTGTGCTTTCCCAGTAAATCCTTTTTGAAATCAGAGATGTTGGCTGGATTCACAACATGTGTAGCTTTGATTTGGTGTCTTTCATGTGTGATTTCATGAAAGATTGATTTTTATAGTAATATATTTGAATTTGCTACGCTACATTTTTTTCTGGATTTTGGCCAAGTGGGACGCTACCGTCCCACCTATCCCAGAGAAGTTAAGGGCACAGTCAACTTCGTGTATGTCAACCTCTGACCCACTGGAATTGTGATACAGTGAATTGTAAGTGAAATAATCTGTCTGTAAACAATTGTTGGAAAAATTACTTGTGTCATGCACAAAGTAGATGAACTAACCGACTTGCCAAATCTATAGTTTGTTAACAAGAAATTTGTGGAGTGGTTGAAAAACGAGTTTTAATGACTCCAACCTAAGTGTATGTAAACTTCTGACTTCAACTGTATGTTGTATTAGCCTATCGTTCTCGGTTTGTTTATGTAACTAAGTGTGTAGCCCAGCAGGTCTATTGAATAGCCTACTATGTTTATGGTATTTCTTTTTATGAGGAACCACTCCAAAAAACATTTATTTCTTATATTAGGTCCCTCAGCAGTAACGTTTTTAAGATGGAGCACTTTCTGTAAATATGTGTTGTGTAACTCATGACTTTATAAACGTGATAGCTCACATTATGTTTGATACAGAATAGTGAGTGTAGCAATCAGGATGGTTTCACCAGGCTAGCAAGAGAGTTTAAAGTGTCCTTAAAAAAATAAAACTTGACATTACGAGCTAGAGTTTCCGAATGTGTAAAGGCCAGTGTCTAAGTCACATGCTGAAGATCCTGCCCACTACTGCAGAGGTAAGGTTCAAAGGGCCGTCCGTCCCTCCCGCTTGACAACCGCTCCAGGGTGAAGTTTCCCCTTGGTACAGATCTAGAACCAGCATCCCCTCCTCCAATCCTATCCAGGATCAGTGTCTAGGGACTACTTCACCCTACACCTACGCAACCTGCCACACTCACGGGACATGCCGTCCGAGCCACCCGAGCGCGCCTCCGGAGGGGAAGGGGGCAGTGGGTCCACCACGATGTCTAAATCAGACACCTTCCACGGGCCGAGGGGCTTTCGCACTGTGTCCGCCCCTGGACGAACGTGGTAGATAGGGATAGGAGTAGGGGTATCACCCCCCCCCAGTGGAACAAAGACAATCACAGGACACCACAGCACGGGACGGGAGAGGGAAAGAGAAGGAAAGAACGGAGGGAGGGAAACACAGGATACACCACAGAGTAAAAAAGGGGAGAGAAGAAGGTTAGAGGAGGAGAGAAATAGAAAGAAAAAAAGTAATGAAGGAGTATCAACTGTAAAGCCTGTAAGGAGAGAGACATGGGCTTCAGGATCACTGGCGATGGTGATCATGGGGAACCAGAGGATTTGAGACTGGGAGGCTGTTCTTCGGCCTCCTGATGGATACTGCCTGCTCTGGGCAAACTTTAAATATTTAAGCCTGATGAAAAGCATCCTTTGTAGTGTTAAATTATGCTCCCCCATCAGATTTTTGGATGCAGTTTAATGGTAAAACAAAATAAAATATTTAACAGATCACATAAGTTAAAACAAAGATCCTGCTATATCCATGACATTCAGTAGAAATATTGTGTCAGATTTACAGGGGAAATTACCATGCAAATGTGTAGTTCTAACTGTCTGATACGGACTTGGACCAGGGATGCAGCACTCTGTGTTTGCTGTTTTTTGGTATTTTAAATCAGTACCTGTTCTAAACCATGCATGCCTGGTGACGTGAATTCACCAATTGTGTTGCTGGCGGAAAACATGAGGACTACAGTTTTTCACGAGTGGCTAGGAAGCTCAATAATTAGTCTTCATGTGTCCCTCTCAACCACTATCAAATACATCCATTGTCAAGTCATTATGGCTGTCTTGAAGTAGAGCCAAAGACAGAAAGAGTACAAACGTGAAGACAGATAAAAGTTGAGAAAAAGAGATTGAATCATAGGAGAAAGCATGAGAGAGCAACAAAGACAGTTGAGTAATATGTCAGGTTATTGGAAAACCAACCACACAGAGTGCTCCGTGGTGCCCCAATCCCAACCTTAAGCATTAGTGGGAATAATGCAAAACTGACTCAAGATCAGCATCTTGGGGCAACTACACCCTATACCATACCGGGTGAAGAGAGTCCATGATAGCAAGGTAGACCAACCTGATTTGGAGCGGGCATGATTGGCTGGGGCGTTGACACCCAGTGTCTGGGGTTTCATAGGTTCGGGGGGTCCAGTGTAGCCTCCCTCTTGTCTACCCGGCAGAGGGACCTGAATGTAGGGCCCCACGGCTGCCACCCGGCCCAGAGTCCCTGGGGCCGGCTGGGGAGATGGAGGCCCGTTGGTCCTGTTTAGCTTTAGGGAGAAAGAGGGGACCACAGAGAGAAAGCGTTGTGTAGAGGGAGGGGAGCGAGAGGGGACCACAGAAAAAAGGATGGGGAAAGCGAGGGGGGAACCACAGAGAAAGGGAAGATGGAAGGAGAGATTAGGGTTAGTATCAATATTAAGTAATGGACCCCATCGTAAGTGTGTGTATTGATGTGTATTGAGTCTTGTTAATATTTTCTTGTATTCTGTTCTGTTTAAGGGAATACACTATCCTGGGTTCTAATCTGTTTCTGCTCTCTTGCCAACTGCTTAGGCATTGGCAATGAGACAGGGAGTTGGCATGATGCTGATAGCAAACAGATTGGCACTTTACCAGCTTTTGAATGTCCCAAAAGAGCCAACAGAAGTGAGCTTACCCATACATATGACAGGTGGGTAGGAGAGTGTTTGTGTCCGTGCTGTGCATTCCTAGCCCAGGTTTTTATTGTAAGAGGCTATATTAATGCATAAGTTTGCTGTGTGTGTTTTCCTTAGTGTGAGTTTGTTTGTGCATTGTCCGTTCCTAGCCTTACAGGTAAGTTCTCTTTTTGACGTGCCTCAGCTTTTTTCTTATAGAGGCGCTCCCGCAGCTCTCCGATGCGCTTGTCCATGAGGGTCACCTCCATGTTGCGTTTGTTGAGCAGATCCTTCTGCTGCTGCAGCTTACTGTTCTGATCCTGGTTCAGCTTGTTGCGGATCTGAGGGTGACACACACGCACGCCAACAAACACACACAAACAAAAGCACACAGGTTCACACGCACATACACACAGAATAGAAAGACAAAGAGTTAGCACACAGGTATGAATATGGGAAGTAAAAATAGGCCCAGACACACACGTGTGCACAAACATAACCCCAATAATACAAAAGTATATTTAGCATCTATTTCCATCTAGTTTGCTGTCCACAAGCAGCAGGCCGCAGAGTTGTTTCCCCATTGTGAAGTTTTGAAGTTGCACTTTTCTGAAAAGCGCGTCAGTTCACACAGAAGAAACAGCTAAGGAGATAGTCCTTTGCGTTTGTTTCGCCTACCAATCCAATGATTTTTAACGCACGGAAGGAGTGCACAAGTGCAAACTTTGGGAGAAAAGACAGATTATTTGGATGCAGGGAAAGAGTCGAAGGGTAGCGTTTTAGTGAGTCTGAGGCAGGGTTTATTTTGGGGCAGTTCTACTCCTTAACTATTCTTTTGTTTATTCGACAGGATTGAAAGAGAGAAGTAGATAGGAGAGAGACCCATGCTCGCAGCAGTAGTAAACAGTACATGTGATCCAGAGGCAGCGGGTTAGTTTGCTGGACCACCCCACTGAGTCCTCTGGCCCCAGATTTTCAAAACATTTAATCCAAATCAAAATGATCCTGTGTTGCGTTAAATTATGCTCCCCTTCAGATGTAGTCCCTCTTTTTTGGATGCAATTATAACACTGGATCAAATCTCTAACATATCACATTCAATACAACAAATCAAATCGCGTGCACATATTTTCCAGATGTTATTGTTATTGTGTAACGAAATGCTTATGTTCCTAGCTCCAACAGTGCAGTAATACCTAATACATGCAAATCCCCAAAATCAAAAGGTATTAAGAATATAGAAATATTAGAATGAGCAACTAGCTGGCTAGTAACAGTGAAGTTCAGGACAGTGTATTGGGCGGAGGCCAGCTAGTGGTGACCATTTAACAGTCCGCATTCTAGATAGTAGCGGGGTGAACAGGCCGTGGCTCGGGTGGCTGAGGTCCTTGATAATCTTCTTGGCCTTCCTGTGACTCCGGGTGCTGTAGATGTCCTGGAGGGCAGCTTTGGGCTGACAGCACTACCTTTGGAGAGTCCTCGTTTACGGATGGTGCAGTTGCCGTACCAGGCGGTTACACAGCCCGACAGGATGCTCTCAATGATGCATCTGTAGAAATTTGTGAGGGTCTTAGGGGCCAAGCCACATTTCTTTAGCCCCCTGAGGTTGAAGAGGCACTGTTGTGCCTTCACCACACTGTCTGTGTGGATAGACCATTTCAGGTTGTCAGTGATGTGTACACCAAGGAATTTGAAGCTTTTCACCCTCTCCACGTTGAAGGAGAGGTTATTTTCCTGGCAACACTCCACCAGTACCTTCAACTCCTCCTTGTAGGTGGTCTTGTCGTTGTTGGTAATCAGGCCTATCACTTGTGTCGCGTGGCTAGGCAGTCGTGGGTGAACAGGGAGAACAGGAATGGGCTAAGCACGCAACCTTGTGGGTCGCCCGTGATGATATCAGCATAGCAGAGGTATTGCTGCCTCCCTTCACCACTTGGGGTCGGCCTGTCAGGAAGTCCAGGACCCAGTTGCATAGGGCGGGGTTCAGACCCAGGGTCCCAAGCTTAGTGATGAGCCTGGAGGGCACTATAGTGTTGAAGGCTGAACAGTGAACCATTGACAATTGGGTAAAATGAAGGCGAACAACATTGAAATGGGGGAACAGTACTGATACAATACAGGATAATTTTGATCGGAATCAAAAGTTGGGCACTGGAGCAGAGGGTTTCTGATGGAACATTAGTTCAGAACACTAAACTCTACCTGCAGCTCCTGGTAGAGTTTGCGTAGCTCCAGGGCTGCAGTGCTGGTGACCTGTCCTCCCAGCGCAGACTGCAGGCCATTGAGCTTTCCCCGCCGCAGGTCCTCCAGCTGCAGACTCAGCTGCTCTACCCGCAGCACAGCTGACTGCAGCTCCACCTGCTTTTCCTGGAACAGCCCACTCACCTGCTCAATCTCTGCCGCTTTAGGGGTGGAGGGAGGAGGATTTAGGATTTAGTTAAGTTTATCACACATAAAGGTGCGGTTTTCCACACATTTTAAGTCTAATCCTTGACTTAAAAGCGTTTTTCAATGTACTTTTAAATCCAGGACTAAACTTAAACTGTGTCCAGGAAACCACCCCATCAAAAGACAACCTGATATATTTAAGCAACAAGGCCTGAGGAGGTGTGGTATGTGGCCAATATACCATGGTTAAGGGCTGTTCTTATGCACAACGCAACACAGAGCGCCTGGATACAACCCTTAGCCGTGGTATATCAGCCATATATCACAAACCCCTGAGGTGCCTTATTGCTATTATAAACTGGTTACCAATGTAATTAGAGTAGTAAAACTAAAATGTTTTGTCATACTGGTGGTATACGGTCTGATATACCACGTCTGTCAGCCAATCAGCATTCAGGGCAGTTTATAAAAAAATCATTGAGGATGACATAAAAAAAGTTGCATTACTTATTTCCATTGTGGTCCATAGTACACACATTGTGGATAACATGGGACGCACATACACACACGTGGAAACAGTGTAGAGGTGAGTTGGGGTGAGGTGGATGGACACAGCGTACACGTGGTGGGTGTGTTTATACATGTGTAAACTTACACAGGTTGCCGTTGATGACTTTGCTGTAGTCCACCTGACCCCTCATGGCGCGGATCTTCTTAAGCTTGGCCTCCTGGCTCTCCACGCGCTCTTTGAGCCTCTGCAGCTTCTCGCTCTCAGACACCGACTGCTGCTGCCGCCGCTCCTGCTGCTTCAGGTAGCGCAGACGCTGCTCCTACAGATAGAGGGAGAGAAAGAAAATTAGAGAGAGAGAGACAGGGAAGGAGAAAGCAAGAAGGGGAGATGGAAAGGGATGCAGAGGGGAGAAAAGAGTGATTAGAAATGGTCAACGGTCTTCAACCTGATGCATAGCGAACACATTTGAAGGTGTGAACATCATCTGCACGTGTGCATGGACAACACCGCAATCTGTAACAGCGTGTGACATTCGTGGTTTAAGCCCATGTTACACATACATACACTCCACCGGTCACACACACTTGTGTTGCACACTTTGATCACACATTGCTGGCACGCAAGCACACACAACAGTCCTCAAAAGACCCTGACATACAGATGAGCTTCCATCTAATAGCTAAAAGTTCATCTATTCATCATTAATTATATAAACGGATGTCCATATAAGAAATACATTAGCGACTGGGTTTGAACTCTGAAGGAGGAGGAATGACTTCATCTCTCTGAGTTTCTCAACTGTGTGTTGCTCTAATTCAAGTTCCAAGAGAGGAGATGACAGGCCAATGTTTCCAAATGACTGCAGGGTTTCAAGTAGACCTACTTTTTAAAATAAAATCACTTCTCTGCCATTTGGCACAGAGGTTCCCTGCACGGCCAAATCGGTCAATCATGATGACGACCTAGTTTGGAGTCGAAACATTGTCCTTGTCTTAAAGACCTTGGGAACATCATACCAGTTTGAGGATTTATAGTTTTGTTCTACGTTATCCTTTCAGATCCAGCACCTGGGAAACATTTTTATTATTATGGGTGTGTACAGAAATATAGACTGCCTACATATTATCTCTTGGTCAATGCGTTCCTCTAATAAGGAGCCAAATCTACTAACAAGGTAAAGACTCTTTACAGACATTATAGCATTGGCTAAGCTAGCTTGAAGCTATTCCACAACGCTGGCTAGCAAGCCGCTGAGGCGAGCACTACAGCTAGCCTAATAGCTGGTGAATAATAGCTAATGTGGACCCACTCAAGACCAACAGAGAAATGCTCCGAATGTCCTTCAGTGGAGGTAGGGTGAATTTGGCTGGCTGGACCACAAATGCAAATGGATAAAATGAGAAAAAGAAAATGACAACCGCAAGAAGGCACACACAAAAACCTGCCTGCCTCACTCTCCACATAATGGAATTCAGTCCCAAGTCTCTGCAATGGAGAGCATTAATCATGTGCGCGCACACACACACACAGGCCAGCAGCATGGCGGAACGTATGCTCCCTAGTCCCTACTGAATCCAGAAGTGTTTGGATGTGTTCCAAATTACCCTGTATTCCCTATAGTGCACTACTTTTTTAAAAAGGGCAAAAAAATGAATAAATGTTGTCACATACCCAACACTAACCGCTAGACTACGTGCCGCCTTAATGTGCACTACCTAGGTAATAGGGGTCCATTTAGGATGCAGGCCTTCACTGGCTAAGTGAATAGAAGCTATAAAATGGCCAGAGCTGCAGTGGCCTCACTGATACCCAACTACTCAGCCCCATGGCTCAGATGACTGAATAGTTTGAACAACTGTTGCAACTAATATTTCTAATGTCTTCCCAATGATATTTCACAAGATATAGGCTTAACTAAACATGTGATTAGAGGTCATGACATTTAAATACTGGCATAAAAATTGTATTTCCACAGTAATAAAAAGTGCCATTGAAAATTATAAATGAATGTAATTTTTCCTGTGTTGTGCTACATTTTGCAGGAAAACAGACTACTGCCAACAACACTGAAATAATACCTGAAAACTTTAGAGATTATACATCGACGTTGATATTTGTCGAATCGGGAGTTTAAGTGCTGGACTATAACAAAAGCATGTGACCCTTTGCTTTCCTGAAAGCCTGACATCGGACGTCTTCTTATGGATGGAAAATGGGCACCATCAAATTCAAGTCTGGACCTCAAAGCATGGGTTGAATATGGTTGAGGGAACAGAAACAAAAAACAAAAAATAACATTTGAGGAAGAGAAGTGGGAAATAAAGTGATCTACAGTGCCTTTAGAAAGTATTCACAGCCCTTGACTTATTCCCCCCAAAATGTTGTTCCAGCCTGAATAAAAAAGGGATTAAATTAATTTCTCACCCACTACACACACACACACAATACCCCATAATGACAAATTGAAAACATGTTTTTAGAAATGTTTGCTCATTTATTGAAAATGAAATACAAAAATCCAATTTACATAAGAATTCACATCCCTGAGTCAATACTTTGTAGGAGGACCTTAGACAGCTATTAGAGCTGTAAATCTGTAAGAGCTTTCCACACCTGGATTGTGCAACATTTGACAAATTATTATTTTCAAAATACTTAAAGCTCTATCAATTTTATTGTTGATCATTGCTAGACAACCATTTTCAGGTCTTGCCATAGATTGAAGTAGACTACTCGAGCACTCAGGAACATTCACTGTCTTCTTGGTAAGCAACTCCAGTTTAGATTTGGCTTTGTATTTTAGTTACGGTCCTGCTGAAAGGTGAATTGACCTCCCAGTGTTTGGTGGAAAGCAGACTAAACCAGGTTTACCTCTAGGATTTTGCCTGTGCTTAGCTCCATTACGTTTCTTTTTTTTATCCTGAAAAACTCCCCAGTCCTTAACGATTAAAAACATACCCATAAAATGTTGCAGCCACCACTATGCTTGACAAAATGGAGAGTGATACTCAGTAATGTGTTGTATTGGATTTGCCCTAAACATAACACTTTGTATTCAGGACAAAAAGTGAATTGCTTTGTCATATTTTTTGCAGTGTTACTTTAGTGCAATTTTGCAAACAGGATGCAATTTTTTGAATATTGTTATTCTGTACAGGCTTCTTTCTTTTCACTGTCAGTAAGGTTACTATTATGGAGTAACTACAATATTCTTGATCCATCCTCAGTTTTCTCCTATCACAGTCATTAAACTTTGTAACTGTTTTAAAGACACCATTGGCTTCATTGTGAAATAACTATGCAGTTTCCTTTCTCTCCCACAACTGAGTTTGGAAAGTTTTAAATGTTACATGCACAAGAATAGTGAAATGCTGCAGAAATGTTTTGGTACCTTTCCCCAGACCTGTGCTTGGAAACAATCCCGTCTTGGAGTTCTACAGACAATTCATTCCACCTCATGGCTTGGTTTTTGCTCTGACATACACTGTCAACTGTGGGACCTTATATAGGCAGGTGTGTGCCTTTCCAAATCATTTCCAATCAATTGAATTTACCACAGGTGGACTACAATCAAGTTGTAGAAACATCTTGAGGATGATCAATGGAAACATGATGCACCTGAGCTCAATTTGGAGTGTCATAGCAAAGGGTCCGAATACTTACGTAAATAAGGTATGTTTAAACACTAATTTATCAAATTTTCTAAAAAAATGTTTTTTCCTTGTCATTATGGGATATTGTGTGTAGATTGAGGGGAAAAAACTATTGAATCCATTTTAGAACAAAGCTATAACGTAACAAAATGTGGAAAAAGCCAAGGGGTTTGAATACTTTCCGAATGCACTGTACACAGCGCTCTTTCCATGACAGACTGACCAGGTGAATCCTGGTGAAAGCTATGTTCCCTTACTGATATCACTTGTTAAATCCAATTCAAATCAGTGTAGATGGAGAGGAGACAGGTTAAAGAATTATTTTTAAGCCTGGAGACAATTGAGACATGGATTGTGTATGCGTGTGAATGGGCAAGACAACATATTTAAGTGCCTTTGAATGGGGTATGGAAGTAGGTGCCAGGCGCACCAATTTGAGTGTCAAGAACTACAACGCTGCTGGGTTTTTCACACTCAACAGTTTCCCATGTGTATCAAGAACGGTCCACCACCCAAAGGACATCCAGCCAACTTGACAACTGTGGGAAGCATTGGAGTCAACATGGGCCAGCATCCCTGTGGACCGCTTCCAACACCATGTAGAGTCCATGCGGCGACGAATTGAGGCTGTTCTGAGGGCAAAAGAGGGGTGTACAACTAAATATTAGGAAGGCGTTTCTAATGTTTGCTATACTCAGTGTATGATCACAAGTCATACACTATATACACACAAAAGTATGTGGACACCCCTTCAAATTAGTGGATTCGGCTATTTCAGCCACACCGGTTGCTGACAGGTGTATAAAACCGAGCACACCGCCATGCAATCTCCATAGACAAACATTCGCAGTAGAATGGCCTTACTGAATAGCTCAGTGACATTCAACGTGGCACAGTCATAGGATTCCACCAAGTCAGTTCGTCAAATTTCTGCCCTGCTAGAGCGGCCCCGGTCAACTGGAAGTGCTGTTATTGTGAACTGGAAGCAACAACAGCTCAGCCGCAAAGTGGTAGGCCTCACAAGCTCACAGAACGGTACCGCAGAGTGCTGAAGTGCGTAGCACATCTGTCCTCGATTGCAACACTCACTACTGGAGTTCCAAACTTCCTCTGGAAGCAACTTCAACACAAGAACTGTTCATCGGGAGCTTTATGATATCGGTTTCCATGGCAGAGCAGCCTCACACAAGCTGAAGATCACAGTGCGCAATTCCAAGCGTCGGCTGGAGTGGTGAAAAGCTCACCGCCATTGGACTCTGGAGCAGTTAAAACGTGTTTTCTGGAGTGATGAATCACACTTCACCATCTGGCAGTTCAATGGACAAATCTGTTTGGCGGATGCCAGGAGAACGCCACCTACCCCAACGCGTAGGTCCAACTGTAAAGTTGGGTGGAGGAATAATGGTCTTGGGCTGTTTTTCATGGTTCATGCTAGGCCCCTTAGTTCCAGTGAAGGGGCATTATACGCTACAGCATACAATGACATTCTAGACGATTCTGTGCTCCAACTTTGTGGCAACAGTTTGGGGAGGACCCTTTCCTGTTTCAGCATGACAATGTCCCCGTGCACAAAGTGAGGTCCATAGAGAAATGGTTTGTCGAGATTGGTGTGGAAGAACTTGACTGGCCTGCACACAGCTGACCTCAAAACCATAGAACAACTTTGGGATGAATTGGAACGCCGACTGCGAGCCAGGCCTAATTGATGTGCCCTTGGAGAAAGGCACTTAACCCTAATTGTTCCAGAGTTGCCGCTAATAATGGCAGACCCTGGCCTTGACCGCACTCTACGAGGCGGTCTCAAGGAGAGCGGGATATGCAAAAACCACATTTTCAATACACACGTGTACGTGTGAAATAGATAAATAATAAGCAACCACCAAATTATTATAACACTAAAATAAAGTGCAATGTGCATGTGAAATCAATATGTGACCGCGGCTCAGACAGGCCTATGCTATAATGTTTTCTTACATAGAGAAATATATGCGAACTTGTGTGACTCTCATAAAGGGGTACCAAAGTGCTTCTCATTTCCCATTCCTGGGTAATGTGACGGGCTGTCACTGTTAAGAAGCTCTCTGTAGCCCTGGAGGTCCATCTATCCGTAGTAAGAGGTACACATGGTGAATTGGCCAATTCATTGACAACTTCAGCTTGCGTGTACTACCTGTTTGCTTAAATGAGTGCCAGAGGACAAAGTTTGTAACATGGCTCGAGCACCTTTCACGAGATGCTGAAACCCCCTATTCTTCTCAACCACTGAGAATAGGGGCATATCTGTAGATATAGACATACCTATCGCTATTACAATTTCTTTGGTCCGGTCAGAATCCTCTGTGAAGGGCTGCAGCTTGAATGGAGAGGGGAGACGAAGTCGTGTTATTGTTTTTTTTGCGTTTCTGTCTTGCTCCGGCGGTAGGAATACTGGGGTGATGTCGGCGTAAATGTGTCAACATGTTTGAGGTGTTGGCAGCTGCATAGGCTATTCTCGTTGAGCAGTGGCGACATACTCTTAAGGTCTATCGCCGTTGGTATCTACTGGGAAGTAAACATTTAAACGATGGAGAATCCTCCTGGTTTATCGATCCCACCACTCGCCATTGTACAGAACTAGTTCCCGGCTGCGCCTCACAAAAGGACAGTTTGAAATTAGCCAATTGAGATTAGAATTTTGATCACAACATGCGGACAGGCTCTAGTTATTTTAATGGAATAGCCTGAAAGGTTTTTTCAGATGATTTACTCAAGAGGCATACAACGCAGCATAGGCATAGTGTTTTGTTTTTTTGTGTGTGTTTTTTAAATAGCGGTATTCATTTGGGTTTACAATGCCGAACTAACCGAGGTCGCAGCACCAAACGGTTCAGTACAAATGTGTACCGTTGCACCCCGAATTAAAACACTTTCAAAATGTTCTAGAGCATTCACTGATATCTATTAATTAAAATGATATGCAATTGGAATCTATAAATTGTGTTAACATCAGGAAATCTGATGTGAAACCTGCCCAGTACATTGCACTCTGTATGAAAATCCCTTAGGAGTGCATCACATCCAGAAAAGAGGTACAGGTAACCCATTTTCACTAAATGCTTTCATAATGAGTGCACCAAACTTTACTTAAAGCTAGAAAAAGTCTAAATAATAATGCTTAGCTATTGCTGATTTAACCATAGGGTCATAGACATTTATAGAGATCACAACGTTGTATCTGTCCCATTATGGAGTCTACTACATCCATGAGTTGGTAAAAAACTTAAAGGGTGCATACTGCCACCTGGAGTGTGTTATTTGAACCAGTATAAAGTCAAGGTTGGCGATTTACTGCCACCTACAGGTATGGAATATTCGCTCACGAGTATAATTGACTAATCCCTCCTGATGACCTGCAGAGAATTATGTGATCCTTCCTTAACCCATAGGTAGTCCCACCCGGTTGACTACTTCAAAATGGTTAAAGTCCTCAATGGCACAGCCTATGCTAAAACAGGCTTTTGGGCACTAGCGTCCTCTTCAACATCTCTATGCTATATTGCTATGCAACAGACTACAAGTGACAACTATAAAACCAATACACTACTAGATCTGAATCTCTTGCACTTGTATTATATCCCAGTATGACCAATTTCCCTAAAACAAGTAGCCTATGTAGTTCTACCATTTGTAACATTGTTGTTTCAATGATGAGTCGACGTAAATCATTAGCTATGGATGGCAAAATGTTTTTTAAGATGAAATCCACCCAATAGAATGTTCCATTGTTGTTTAATAGTCATTTTCAATGAGCATGTGAACATTCCAACTTGTCTCAACATTCCTTAAAATCAGCCTGCAAACATTCTATTGCTTAAACTCCCATACAACAAGATATAGAAAAGTGTAAAAAACATAAAAAGCTATTTCTTTGGAGAGGGTATCATATCTATTTGATCAGGGGCTTGTGGGGAACAATTTAATACTATCAAACCACCCCAAAGTGGACAAATCTCTAATCAAGGACAGATTTAGACCTGGGACACCAGGTGGGTGAAATTAATTATCAGGTAGAATAGAACCAGCAGCACTCTGGACCTCCAGACTGGGATTTGAATACCCCTGGAATACAGTAGCTCTGACCCTCTTATAAAGCTTTTCTTCCAGTAAGTAAAGAAAATGATGTGTACACAAACACACCATAGGTTACCTTGGCAACAAGCATCTGTTGCTGGGCCTCGATCTGCTGCTGTTGCCGTGTGGCCATCTCCTGCAGCTCCGAGAGCGTGAGCTCCACGCGGGGGTTCCCCACCTACACACAAAGTGAGAGGGGAAAAGAGAACATAGAAAGTGAGAGAGGGGGAGAGAGAGAGAGCGAGAAAGGGAGAGAGGGAGAGAAAAAAAAGAGGGAGAGAAAGAGAGAAGGGAGTGGCAGAGAGAAAGAAGGGATAGGTGGAGAGCGAGAGAGCAGAAGGGAGTGGTTGAGAGGGAGAGAGGGAGAGAAAAGGAGTGGTGGGATAGAGAGATAAGGGAAAGAGAATAAAAGGAAGTGAGAGGGAGAACAGGAGATAGACGTTAGTAGGGATGTTCTGATGTGTTATCCATTTGTTTATCTCCTCAGCCCTGAAGAGGAATTCAGCATCCCAAATGGCACCCTTTCCCCTATATCTCAGGGATCTAGTCAAAAGTAGTGCACTATAGGGATTAGGGTGCCATTTGGAATGAAGCCGAAGAGCCAGAGCACATTGGCTCAGCCAGAAAAAGAAAATGAGCTACAGCGGTCAGCAGCAGACCCATAATCTAGATAGAAAAAAAACACACTAACTGCAGGGAGGACAATCAAAGCATAGAGATCGCCCAGTGCTGGGATCGTCATTATTTTAGTAGTGGGTGTACACAGTACAGCCTACAAACAATTAGCCCAGGGAAGCTTCTGCACACAAGTTTGTTTTGGGACACAGTAAAATATTGCCTGCGGGTATATCTATTTATTAATTATATTTATTTATATCTGTCCATTAATTTATCTATTTACTCATTGCATTTGTTTTACAGTTCAATGCTGGTTATATAATATATGTGGTCCTGTGTGGCTCAGTAGAGAATGGCGCTTGCAACTCCATGATTGCAAGTTTGATTCCCGCTGGCGCCATCCATATGAAAACGTATGCACGGACTACTGTAAGTGGTATATACTGCTAAATAGCATGTTGTAGATCGGGGTTCCCCAACTGGCGGCCGGTGAGCCAAATTCGGCCTGCGAGTGATTTTATTTAAATTGTTGGACATAAAAGACTAAAAACACCAGCAAATCAGCTCGAAGTTATTTTGATTTTGGAAATCTGTTCCCAAGTATTCCCACACATAATAGTGATATACACTACATGACCAAAAGTATGTGGACATCTGCTCGTCGAACATTTCATTCCAAAATCATGGGCATTAATATGGAGTTGGTTCCCCCTTTGCTGCTATAACAGCCTCCATTCTTTTGTGAAGGCTTTCCACTAGATGTTGGAACATTGCTGCGGGGACTTGCTACCATTCAGCCACAAGAGCATTAGTGAGGCCAGGCACTGATGTTGGGCGATTAGGCCTGGCTGGTAGTCTGCGTTCCAATTCATCCCAAAGGTGTTCGATGGGGTTGAGGTCAAGGCTCTGTGCAGGCTGGTCAAGGTCTTTCACACCGATCTCGACAAACCATTTCTGTATGGACCTTGCTTTTTGCATGGGGGCATTGTCATGCTGAAACAGGAAAGGGCCTGCCCCAAACTGTTGACAAAGTTGGAAGCACAGAATTGTCTAGAATATTATTGTATGATGTCACGTTAACATTTCCCTTCAATGAAACTAAGGGGCCTATTAATCATGAAAAACAGGCACAGACCATTATTCCTCCACCAAACTTAAGTTGGCACTATGCATCGGGGCAGGTAGAGTTCTCCTGACATCCGCCAAACTCTGATTTGTCCGTCATACTGCCAGATGGAGAACCATTTTTTATTTCACCTTTATTTAACCAGGTAGGCAAGTTGAGAACATTTACAATTGCGACCTGGCCAAGATAAAGCAAAGCAGTTTGACACATACAACAACACAGAGTTACACATGGAGTAAAACAAACATACAGTCAATAATAACCATGATTCATCACTTCAGAGAACATGTTTCCACTGCTCCAGAGTCCAAAGGCGGCGAGCTTACACTACACCAGCTGACGCTTCGCATTGTGCATGGTGATCTTAGGCTTGTGTGCAGCCTTGGAAAGCATTCCATGAAGCTCCCGACGAACAGAAATTTGACGAACTGACTTGTTGGACAGGTGGCATCCTATGACGGTGCCGCATTGAAAGTCACTGAGCACTTCAGTAAGGCCATTCTACTGCCAATGTTTATCTATGGAGATTGCATGGTTGTTTGCTCGATTTTATACACCTGTCAGCAACGGGTATGTCTGAAATAGCCAAATCAACTAAATTTGAAGGGGTGTCCACATACTTTGTATATATAGTGTATGTTATTGCATACAAATGTAAGTAAGGTATGAAATTATTAAGTTTTCAATCTAATTTTATTTATCACATGCTTTGCAAACAACAAGTGTAGACTAAGAGTGAAATGCTTACTTACGGCCCTTCCCAACAATACAGAGAGCAAGAAAATAAGGAGATAATAAGTCAAACGTGTAATAATAAATACACAATGAGTTACAATTACTTGTCTATATACACGGGGTACTAGTCAAATATTATATCTGTTTGGGCTTCTTGGGGTCAATTTGCAATCAACTAATTATGTTGCAGCCCCCTAACCATCCACTCATGAAAATAAATCTTCCTTATTTTAGTCTAATGCAGCAATACTCAACAGGACCACTGCCGTCCGGATCTAGACCGGGGTCAATATGGACTGCCGCAAACGACTTGACTCAATTTAGCAGCCGGGTGAATCGCAGCTGTGAGAGCAACAGTATCAGTCTCTTTACACAGACGGCGCTCAGTTCCTATCACAACATCATGCGGGGCAGCGATAGGGTCGCTATGGCAATGGGGCACTGGGAGGGGGTGGATAATTGGACTAAGCACATGTTCTAGAAGGCCGGAACTCGGGGGAAAACAATAATTCCTGTGTTCTCCGACTGTCCTGGTGGAACAGAGCCTCTATCGGTTCAGAGGTCAAGACAAACCTTCTTCTCATCTCTCGAGTCCCGACTTCAAACCAGCCGGGTTGTGGAAACAAATACCTTTCTTGAAGTCCAATGGCTATAGGTGGGTAACATAAACACACCTAAAGCTGCATACACAAGGATGATGTAAACTGTGTTTACACAGTAATGCATCCTCTTCAAAGCACATAGCTGAACTAGGGTAAACCTTATTGAAAGAGCATAGCTACCTCCAAAGGTGTTGCCTGGCTTCGGCAGAGCCTCAGAGCCATAAGCAGTATTGAAATGGCAAAGAACCCCTAGCCAGGGCCTATGGAAAGTGTATTGAAAAAGGGGAGATTAAATGTCATGGTTGTCTTACACACATCAAACAGCACACTATAGCTCAGCAAGATATGAAGGAAATTTGGAAATCAAGACAACTGTGTGTCGTCTACTTTGTTCTGGTTTTTGGTCTTCTGAAAATGGTATGCAAACTTCACAGACCCTGACCAAATCTGGGGCCGTATGTACCAAGCTTTTCAGAGTAGGATTGCTGACCTAGGATCAGGTCGACCTCTGTCCATATAATCTTATTTGCTGGCAAAACTGATCTTAACTTCGCGCTCCTACTCTAAGACTCTTGATACAAAAGGCCACAGGTCCTTCGAAGTGTAAAAAAGACATCACGATAAAAAGGGTTGCAGTGACCAATGCTGAGTTCTGTTTTACTACACAGATTAAGAGGGGGGAGCAGAACGTCAGGAGGGGAAAGACAGATCGTACAAAAGAAAATGTAATTCTGCCACTTTCTTAAGTGATAGAATTGGAAAAATTATTTGCCAATCTATATAAGACATCATAATAAGTACAAGCTCTGGCTGATGTGTTGCTATGAACTACAAGAGGTAAAACCAATCCAGGTCTGTTCACTATGCTCCTTTCAAAATTCACTGATAAATTAGTCCACATGGAAAACTAAAGGCATAGGAACCGTAAATAACTTTAATAGGAAATAGATTTTTTTCCGATGACAGAATAAAAAATAAAAAACATTTTGGACTGACCAATGTAGACCTTAACTTCAAAGTTACACATCACAAAAGGTTTGTGTGTGTGCATGTGTCCCGTTAACGCTCTGGGATTACCCAGTAAAAAATTGGGAATGGCTCGGAGGCCACAATGTCACTGGACGGTTACCAATTGCCGATTGCCTTATTAGATTAAAATGGAGGGTCCACCCACTGGAAATCCTTCTGAAAAAGCCAGACAAGAGAAAGCTACATTTGGGTAATCCCATGGTAACAGAATTATGATAAGAATCAGATATTGAGCTTTAAAATGTATACCAAACAAAAACCATTGATTTCAAAGTTTAGTTTAACAAACCATATGCACAAGGACTACTTTCATAAATGTCCACAGAAAATGTTACAAAATCTAATTTTCAGGAAGTACTGTGCAGATACAAAGTTAGGTAACAGAATTAAACTGAGGAACATTTTACCGTTATTCTGTTACCGAACTTTGCATCTGGCCAATTTTTCCAGTAAATATATATATTTTTTAATGGATTTACTGTGTAAATTATTCAAAGTAGTCATTGTGCATAGAGATGTATGGCTTGTTAAACTTTGAAATCAATGTTTTTTGTTTGGCATACATTTTTTATGTAAAACATCAGTCTCTGCGTAATTCCGTTACCGTGGAATTGACCATTTCTAATCCCAAGCAGACTCAACACACTGGCTTCATCTCGATTATCCCTCCTTCCTCCCAAAGTTTGCACTTGTTCACTTCCCTTCACTGATTTAAGAGGAAATGACTGGTATGAGAAATATGGTAGAAACTCCCCCCTAGCCCACACCACCAATCCAATGATTTTAGATTTGTGCTAAGTAGTGAACGAGTATACATTTCAGGAGAAAATAGATATTATTGTGATGCATCCACTGTTGTGCCATTGCTCATTCTGCTGTCCGTCGTTACCTGAAGAGAGTGGGGCAAGGCAGGGGAGCAGGGAAGAGCTGAAATCAAGGACTAGTAACGAGTAAGCGAGGCGGGAAAAAAACATGGAAAAGAGATGGGGGTTGATGTTTTGGGATATGCTAGCCAGCTGCGAATAGTCCTAGTCTCTGTCCCACACACACATCTCTGATTCCCAGTCCACATTTGGAATTCAGTACCAGATTTCACAGAGCGACCAAGGTCCACAACAGTTTGACACAGCAATCCAAAACGACCTGCTTGTGCGATTCAAACTTTTGACAATTTCCTTGTCATCACAGTGCCACTTCTACCGACTATGTTTGTTCTCCTATTGCATCACTATTACTGAATGAATCACATCACGATCATCAATCGCCATATTATACTTTTAATCCATTTTTTAAGTGCAGACTCGCTTTCGCTTTGAGAGACAGGTAGAAAAAGTTCAAACAGTTAGAAAAGCTCTCTCGTTGAGATATCGGGCTATTCTTCAATGTTGAAATGGTACACATCTGTAGATGCTCTACAAAGTCCGTAACATGTCAACAGCACGTCGGTTGTCTTTCAACCAGAACGTGTCTGTAGTCCATCTACAAACTATCACTAGACTATCAACAGCTTTATTTATGCAGAGCAGCTATAGTGTCTGTAAATATACAACAAATGCACACAGTCCCGAGTTGGCTGCGTGGTTCAGACGGAGGGTTGAGATCGCCTTACCTCCCAAGTGTTTCCCCAGCTTCAGTGAGTGAATCCCGGGTGCGTGTATGTGTGGGCTCTGCCTCACAGACAGGAGGGATGGAGTGGACGATAGTAGAGGGAGAGGGGACTGACTCAACTCAGGCAGGATGTGCCCCACACACACAGAAAGCCACAGGCACGCAGAACCACGCTCCAGTGCACCCGGGCGACACAGCCTCACTGATGAGGCCCACGGGAAAAATAAACGCACACAGACCGCCGAAAGGAGAGTGAGAGAAAGTCTGGGTGAAATTGAGAGAAAGGAAGAGAGAGCGAGAGGGAGGGGGGCTGAGAGAAAGAGAAGGGGATCATCATGAGAATAAAGAAGACAGGAGAGAGAGAGAGGGAAAGCCATGTCTTACCCTCCCATTCTCTAAAGGGCATGTGTCCCCTGGGGATTATAGAGCTCCTCTCTCCCTGGGCCTAGTCCCCCGTGTGTGTGTGTGTGTGTGTGTGTGTGTGTGTGTGTGTGTGTGTGTGTGTGTGTGTGTGTGTGTGTGTGTGTGTGTGTGTGTGTGTGTGTGTGTGTGTGTGTGTGTGTATATATATGTGTAGTTTCGTTGCTTGTGTGTAGGAGTGCTTGTGTAAGTGTCATGAGTGTGAGAAAGTGCGCGCTTGCATGTGTGTTTGTGGGAGAGAGTAACTGTGTGTGCTTGTTTGTGTTACACTTTTTCAGAGAGCGTTCCACATGTGGGCTGAGCGGCGAAAAGCCCCTTGCTCGACCAGAGCCCCGCGGATAACCACAACACTGATCCTCTTAGGACGGTTATGTCATCATACTGCCCTAATCCTCCAAACTACACAAGAGAGTACTGCGCTTCCTTATACATTCAAGGTTAACACACACAGGCTAGTGGGCAACATGCTATGGATCGGGGGTTAATGTTTGTTTGGGGTGCAATGGGGTGGGGGGGAACAGGAGGGCAAGATGGATGGGGTTTACTGAGTGCATGGAGATTTAAAGAGTTGCCCAACAATGGGATGTCATCCGATTATATGGCCAAACGAATAGGCTGTAGAAGCATTTGTGGACAGGACACCCCCTGCTCTGCCTAAAGTAGGAGAATGTGCACACACAATATTATTCTGTACAATATGTGTGGATATTCACGCACACACACTTTGAGGGGGTAGGGGGAACTGATCCTAGATCTGTACTAGGTCTACAGGAAACATGTAGTTTGAGCGAGAGTCAGACTTGGTGGATTGTGTTCTGGCAGCACCCTCTGGGTTGTATTCACTAGGGACCAAACAGAAGCAAATGGACTGAAACAGGGAGGGCCCTAACTGAACTACCTGAAGAAACACTCGTAAAACGTTTTGCCATGGTTTGCACTACGAAATACAACCTAGGGGACACCCACCTGAGAAGGAGACACGTTCTACCGGCGAGCTAGCGTTAGCCATGTCTGGCTAATCAGCTCCCTAGCCGACAGTCCACCTTCCCTAGCTAAAACGCAACACTGCTCCCTGTGGTACTCACACACACACTGACATGCTCGCACATCCATGAACATCCACATGCATGTGCGCACACGCAAACACATCTGGACCATAAATAGTTGGAGAAAGTATGCCAAAGGGACCAGATGAGGCAATGTGGTGTGTCGCGATGCGGTCATCACAAGAGTATACAAATAAATAAATAAATAACTCCATCTTGTGCCGCAATGGTTTTTTCCCGCCCCCCCTTAAGGTTAAATTAGTTCCGCTTCCTCAAGCACAGCTCTCCCCATTCTGGAATCTGGGACAGATGGTTAGGGAGTGAGGGGGGATGCCAGAGGCTGCTGTTATCATGGAGCCATTCTCTAACAAATGGATGCATGCACACTAGTGGTGCGCGGGTCAGCTGTTTGATCACCCGCACCTAATTGCTAATAACCCATCTGCAACTGCCCGACTATATGTGATAAAGTGATAACTTGAGGCCCTCACCAAATTCTAACCCGCTCATATAGAAAATGCGCTGTAGGCTACAGTATTTTATTTATTTTTTTACAGGGGGTACAGGATTTTTGGGGGGCTGATTTACACACACCGAGTATACCAAACATCAGGGACGCCTTCCTAACATTGAGTTGCATATTCACTTTTTCTGCCTGTTCCCAAAAGTATTTGGTGATTGGTGGTTAGGCTATTTGGCACGCAAACAGTTCAGCCCTAAAGCGTAGACGTAGGCACTAATGCCAGACGGTATTAAATAACAAAAATTTTAAAAACTTTTTTTTTTTAAAAATTGCAAAAGAATGATAAATCCATAAAAAGGTATTGTTTTCTCTTTATTTAACCCACCCTTCATCCACACAATATTTAATTACCCTAAACCCGCCTGCCCAGTGGCTATAACCGCAGCAACGGTGGGTTATGAGTTAACCTGTGCATCACTAATGCGCACACACACGCACTGCAGTTTACTAATGCCAGAAAGTGGGACTGCTATGGGAGTCATTTAGTGCAGTTATGTGAAAGAGGGTGACTGACATGCATTGAGTGTTTCCAAGAAAGTCTTCATTGGTCTTCATTTGTCAAACCGTCACTGAAATGAGCGTGGATTTTAGCACATAAGTGCACATGTGCAAAAGCTCATGTCTGATACGTCAAAGTTTCGTAACTGTCTTAACCAGGCTGCATCACATCCGGCTGTGATTGGGAGTCCCATAGGGCGGCGCACAACGGGCCCAGCGTCGTCCGGGTTTGGCCGGGGTAGGACGTCAATGTAAATAAGAATTTGTTCTTAACCTACTTGCCTAGTGAAATAAGTGTATAAGAGTTCGTTGCTTGATAATTCTAACTTCATCGTTCATGTGCACGTCATCTGAAATCAACATAATACATGCCTTAACCTCAACATATTTCAGTAGAAAACTCCAATCCACTTTCATTTGAAGCGTGCTGCGTGACAGTGCAACCAGCACAACATATTGTGTAGCAATGGGGGAGGGTGGGGCATACATTATTCACTCATATGGACGGTGACGAAGTCTATATTTGGGACGTTGAACGTTCAACCTGCTGCACAGACCCTATGGATGCTCTAGTCCAGAAGAAGAAATGGACGTCATTGTTGTAAAAATGTGTGAGTGTCCCACATTTACCATCATCATATAGAGTATGGATGGGGAGTGTCGCTGCACAGCTTTTTTCAGGTCTCTCCAGAGATGTTCAATCGGGTTCAAGTCTGGGCACTGGCTGGGCCACTCACTCCTGCGTTGTCTTGGCTGTGTGCTCAGGGTCGTTGTCCTGTTGGAAGGTGAACATTCGCCCCAGTCTGAGGTCCTGTGCGCTCTGGAGCAGGTTTTCACCAAGGATCTCTCGGTACTTTGCTCCATTCATCTTTCCCTTGATCCTGACTAGTCTCCCAGTCCCTGCCGCTGAAAAACATCCCCACAGCATGATGTTGCCAGCACCATGCTTCACCGTAGGGATGGTGCCAGGTTTCAAAGACTTCAATCTTGGTTTAAATCAGACCAGAGAATCCTTTAGGTGCCTTTTTGGAAAACTCCAAGCTGGCTGTCATGTGCCTTTTACTGAGGTGTTGCTTCTTTCTGGCCACTCTACTATAAAGGCCTGATCAGTGGAGTGCTGCAGAGATGGTTGTCCTTCTGGAAGGTTCTCCCATCTCCACAGAGGAACTCTGTCAGAGTGGCCATCGGATTCTTGGTCAGCTCCCTGATTGCTTGGTGAGTCTTAGTGGTTCCAAACTTCTTCCATTTAAGAATTGAGGCCACTGTGTTCTTGGGGACCTTCAATGCTGAAGACATTTTTTGATACCCTTCCCCAGATCTGTGCCTCAACACAATTCTGTCATCTTGGAGCTATACGGACAATTCCTTTGACCTCACGGCTTGGTTTTTGCTCTGACAGGCAATGTCAACTGTGGGACCTTATATAGACAGGTGTGTGCCTTTCCAAATCATATCCAAACAATTGAATTACCACAGGTGGCCTCCAATCAAGTTGTAGAAACAGCTCAAGGATGATCAATGGAAACAGGATGCACCTGAGCAAAATGTTGAGTCTCATAGCAAAGGGTCTGAATAGTTATGTAAATAAGGTTTCTCTTTTTTTGTTTTTGCCATGTCAATATGGGGTATTGTGTGGAGATTGTTGAGGAATATCTTTTATTTAATTCATTTTAGAATAAGGCTGTAAAGTAACAAAATGTGGAAAAAGGGAAGGGGTCTGAATACTTTCCGAATGCACTGTATGTTTTAGGAATATAAAAGGTATTTTAAATATTATTTTTCAATATGATTTTACTCAGGCAAAAACTACTGAATGAGCTCAAAAACATGCTATGATGTATTGATTTTGATGACTTGGTAAACATTTTTGTCCTGGCTAGCTATATAGAGTAGTCATTTGAATAACTGGAGCACCCAAAATGTCATTGACACACTAACTTTGTGAATCACTGGCACAGTCAGGGCCTAACCTCGTCCCCAGGTTAATTGAGCATAACGCATATAATCCTGGCATATCAATGAATCAAAGCTGGCCTTTGTGGGAGTGAACAGAGGCAGGGAATCAACTGAAGTATTTGTTATTAGCTAATCACACGACTGCGAGGCGTGGCTCCGAATCAGAGAGATATGGTGTGCCACTGTGTTCGAAGGTCCTCAGGGAGGTTCGGAGGGAGGAGATTGATTAAGGATAAAGCCAATGGGTATGGGTAGGGACATTTTCTATTGGACAAGGACTTTTCCACATTCTCTCTATTGGGTTAACAAAGGCCATTTTTGAGGTACTGAAATAATATACCACAAGTATTTATTTTTTTATATATTAAAAGAGCAGAGCAGTCTCACTATGGCACAACCCCAAACATATCAAAATATGAGTGTGTATCATTTAGGTGCATAATGTGTGTGAGACTGTTTTGTGAGACTCAGATACAGTTTGTGTTCTTACCCCATTCTCATTGTGCTTTTCCCCACCACTTCCACTTCTACGGTTGGCCTGCTCTTGAGATTGCTGGCTCCCTGCAGGGGGAAAGCACAAACACTGAGTACACTCTAGACCACATGGCAAACTAATCATTCAATCTGGCCCCAAAAAACTCATTTAACCACCGGCAGGCCAGTGGTATCATTTATAATGGACCTACATTTCCAGTCTCTTCACTCTGTACAGCTTGCTAACAGTCATTGAAACGAAAGCTAGACAGTCAGGAAGCCTAAAATTCTAAAAGTGATAGAGAACTATCTTACATATTTTTACGGCGAGGAAATTGTCAATATTAAGTGCGGACCCTCAGTGAAGAACAAATGCAGCCCGCGAGGAAAATAAGTTTGACACCCCTGCACTAGACAGTATATCTGCAAACACACACCCACATACGGGTAGATGGGTTTTGGGTGTGCGGTGAGGTCTCAATGCCACTATCAATGTATGTGTTTCTACAATTTTCCATTGCTACTAGTCTGACTGGTTGTCAGACAGGAACCCCTCAGGGACACAACTCTTAATTTGAGAGTAAATACTAATAAACATTGCGGCTGAAATGGGTCTTAAGTATGCAGATGATAAATAGTAAGTGTGAGTGAGTAAGTACGAGCTGGCATGTGATGGACTGGGGCCACTTCTCTGTGTCTTTGTGTTCCCGCCCAGTGGAGGGTTGACTCTCCACTGAAGACACCATCACATTCCACCTCAATGAGCCCAGGCCGAGAAAGAGTGATAAGAGAAGACGAGTGAGTACACGGGTAAAAGTAACAAAAAATCCTGTGACTGAAACTTAAGTCGATCTCTGATCGATTGTCTGGGGCCAAGTTAATCTCCCCTTTCCCGTGAGAAAGTCATGACCATCATAATTTTAGGAAAAGAGGATCATCTTGTATTAAACTGCGAGTTAAACCAATTCCAGTCCCCTTGATTAGGGGGTCTGGGTCCACCCTGGGAGAATATGTATTTCAAAGGACTGAGAAGCTAATTTATGGTGACTTTATAAAAAAAGGACATTATAACCCAAAATACATTTTAAAAGTGCTGACACCGTCTAAAATATAATGGCCACCTCCAGAAATGAGCCAAATAACATATTGGTAAAACTTATGGTACAATTCTTTTTTACATATTGGACCATGCTTATAGCATGGTCTACATCCCTCAAACTCAACTCTGGATCTCAAAATCAGTTCCACTGCGTTTTTTCATCATTCCCCTCTAACCAGGGACTGATTTAGAGTGGTGAAATTAATTACCAGGTAGAACAGAAAACCAGCAGGGTCTGGACCTCATTGGGTAAGAGTTGAATACCCATGGTCTATATTTTTTATTTATTTTACCTTTAACTAGGCAAGTCAGTTAAGAACAAATTCTTATTTTCAATAACAGTGGGTTAACTGCCTGTTCAAGGGCAGAACGACAGATTGTACCTTGTCAGCTCGGGGATTCGAACTTGCAACCTTTCGGTTACTAGTCCAACACTCAAACCACTAGGCTACCCTGCCGCCCCAAGGATGCACTATTAGCAACGAACTAAAAACAATAACAAATAAATATGAAAAGACCAAACTGCTTTCAAAAGTGTTTTCCGAGTTTGTATTAAGATTTATTGTGCATTGACTGCTTGTCAGAATACGTTTCCCTCACTACGGCTCTCTCAACTTGAAAGCGCCTGGAGAGGAATATTTCTCTCGCATAGAACACACAACCAGCCGACTAGGTAAATAGGTAAACTAATCTACTATAGGGTTGTCTGTTTTATTAACATTATATGGCAAGAATAGTAGTTTTAGCACGGAAAGTTGCATCCTGAGTGATACTTTGCTTGAAGCTACAGTAGGCTACACACAGCTATTTGAGTTGAGCACCGTGGTGGTGTGCATTATAGACTATTTCATTCACTTCATCTGAACATCGAAGTGTCAGCAACAATCATTAAAATGTCAGTTCAGTGCACACTGCATAACAGAGAAAATGCAATATTTGAGAATACATTTATTCGGGAATATATTGCGTAGAATAGACATGCTTCTGTATTAGGTCATGCCATCTCCAAACCACACACACACACACCCCCATACTCCCAGAGACTTCTTTAACGAATCTACAGAGATCTCAAAAACAACATCTCCGGAATCTATGTGATGGAAGTCCGTCGCAGTGAATGAGAACTTTAACCCCTAAGTACAGTAGAAAGTAAGGGGAAGAGGGAGGGATAGGACATAGGAAAAAAAGAGATGATTGATTGAGGTGCTCAATTCAATTAATTCCCAGATTCCTCGCATCCTTCTCAGCAGTATTGGAAAAGAAGGTCCAAAGACCCTGCCCACGGACGTTCTTCTCCAATGTGTTTTAAGAAGGGAGGAGAGGAGATGCAAAGAAACGATGAAAGGTTAATTAAGGGTAGAGGAGAAAGGTAACATGCTTGCATTGGTGTTCCAAAGCAATTCCTATTAACACTCATGGCATTTCAATGCGTGGCAGTTGAAGCATAAAGAAAGCCCCCTTTCCAGTGGCAAAATTACAGTGGCCCTATTATTTATCATTTGTGACCAGCGCAGATGTATACAGTTAAAGTGCCTGCAGAAAGTGTTCATACCTCATTACTTATTCAAAATGTAGTTCTATTACAGCCTGAATTCAAAATACAGAAATATCGCATTTATAAAAGTATTCACACCCCTGAGTCAATATTTTGTAGAAGCACCTTTGGCAATTACACCAGTCAGTTTTTCTGGGAAAGTCTCGAGGAGCTTTGCACACCTGGATTGTGCAATATTCGCCCATTATTTTATCATTATTTTATCCTGAAAACTTCCTAGTCCTTAACGGTTACAAGCATACCCCTAACATGATGCAGCCACAGCTATGCTTGAAAATCTGTAGAGTGGTACTTAGTAATGTGTTGTATTGAATTTGCCCTAAACACTTTGCATTCAGGACAAAAGTGAATTGCTTTGCCACATTTTTTGCAGTGTTACTTTAACTTCTTATGGCTGAAGGGGCAGTATTGAGTAGCTTAGATGAAAGGTGCCCATATCAAACGGCCTGCTCCTCAGTCATAGTTCCTAATATTTGCATATTATTATTAGTATTGGATAGAAAACACTAAAAAGTTTCTAAAACTGTTTGAATTATGTCTGTGAGATTAACAGAACTCATATTGGCAGGCAAAATCCTGAGTTGAAATCAAAACAGGAAGTCAGAAATCTGAGCTTGTCTGTATTCACCAGAGTCCCTTAAGAAATCCACTTGAGTTATGAATGATGTTGCACTGCCTAGGGGTTCCACTAGATGTCAACCATCAATAGAAATTCCAATGAGACTTCTTATGATGTTGTGGGAGAGAATGAGAGCAGAATCAGTCAGGTGTCCATCAAGCAGCCATTTTCTGATCATGCCTTTTCTTCATGCAAGACACTGACGTTCCATTGCTCACGCAGACAAGAACGAATACTCCGGTTGGAACTTTATTGAAGCTATATGTTAAAAACATCCTAGTGATTGATTCAGTACTTAGTTTGAAATGTTTCTTCGACCGGTAATATCACATTTTGAAGTTTTTGTCCGATATAACGCTGACCAGAATTAGCGTTTGGATATGTAAACCAGACGCGCTAACAAAATAAGGTATTTGGACATAAATAACGGATTTTTTCGAACAAAACAAACATTTATTGTGGACCTGGGATTCCTGGTGTGCTTTATGATCTAGATCATCAAAGGTAATGGAATATTTATCATGTATTTTATTGTTTATAGTGACGCCATCTTTGCAGCTGTGGTATGCTGTTTTTGAGCGCCGTCTCAGATTATAGCGTGCATTTCTTTTTCCGTAAAGTTTTTTTGAAATCTGACATAGCGGTTGCATTATGGAGAGGTATATCTATAATTCAATGTGTATAACTTGTATTATCATCTATATTTATGATGAGTATTTCTGTTGAAACGATGGGCTATGCAAAGTCACTTGATGTTTTTGCATTTAGTGAATCTTGTAGCCTCAATGTAAACTCAGATCTTTTGATATAAATATGAATTTAATCAAACAAAACATGCATGTATTGTGTAACATGAAGGCCCATGAGTGTCATCTGATGAAAATAATCGAAGGTTAGTGATTCATTTTATCTCAATTCTGGTTTCTGTGAAGCTATCTTTAGCTGGAAAAAATGGCTGTGATTATTGTGGTTGTGGTGACCTAACATAATCGTTTGTAGTGCTTTCGCTGAAAAGCCTATTTGAAAATCGGACACTTTGGTGGGATTAACAACAAGATTACCTTTAAAATGATATAAGACACATGAATGTCTGAGGAATTTTAATTATGAGATTTCTGTTTTTTGAACTTGGACTGGCTGTTGTCATATCGGTCCCGTTACCGGGACTGCAGCCATAAGAAGTTTAATGCCTTGTTGCAAACAGGATGCATATTTTGGAATATTTTTATTCTGTACAGGCTTCCTTCTTTTCACTGTCAATAAGGTTACTATTGTGGAGTAACTACAATGTTGTTGATCCATCCTCAGTTTTCTCCTATCACAACTATTAAATTCTGCAACTGTTTTGAAGTCACCATTACTGAGCGGTTTCGTTCCTCTCTGGCAACTGAGTTCGGAAGGACGCCTGTATCTTTGTAGTAACTGGGTGTATTGATACACCATCAAAGCGTAATTAATAACTTCACCATGCTCAAAAGGATATTCAATGTCTGCTTTTTTTTACCCATCTACCAATAGCTGCCCTTCTTTGCGAGGCATTGGAAAACCTCCCTGGTCTTTCTGGCTGAATCGGAGTTAGAAATTCACTGATGGATGGACCTAACATAATTGTATGTGTGGGGTACAGAGATGTGGTAGTCATTCAAAGATCATGTTAAACACTACTATTGCACAGAGTCCATGCAACTTATGTGACTTAAGCACATTTATACTCCACTAACTCCACTAACTATTTAGAGCTTGAATACTTATTGACTCAAGGCATTTCAGCTTTTCATTTATTTATTTTTGTAAAAATGTCCACAGACATTATTGGGTATTGTGAGTAGGCTAGTGACACAATCTCAATTTAATCCATTTTAAATTCGGGCTGTACCACAAAATTTGGAAAAAGTCCAAGGGTGTGAATACCTTCTGAAGGCACTGTGTGCGCGCTTGCCTTTGTTTGCCTGTGTGTGCGTGCATTTTCCTGTGTGTGTGTGTGTGTGTCTGTGAGAGAGTTACAGACAGCAAAGGGGTTACTATTGCACCCACCTTGATCACTGCTTTCGGTGGGCGAGTCCTCGTGCCGGAGGAAGAACTTGACCTCTTGTTTTCGGGGTCCCCACTTCTGCAGGTGCTCGTACATCATGTGCTCAAAGGGGATTGCTCGTTCTAGGGGTATGGGGGGGACAGAGAGAATTGTTTATTTCAGCCATCATTGATTTATTTAATTCCTATATGTTTGCTTGTATGCAATGTATGTGGTAGCACTTTCCATGGCAATAAAGCCTTCTGAATTTGAGAGAGAATTTAAAAACAGGAAAAGGCAGAATCAGGTGGCTCGTAGCTGTCTGAATCACTAGTCTATAATCTGCTTATCCAGCGTCTCGGAGTGCTGATATCGGATCAGGTCCCCCCGTCCATGTAATATTTATTGCGATCTAAAAGGCAAAAGTTACCCCAAATCAGCATTCCTACTCTGAGATGCTTGACACATACAGTCCCTGGGCTAGTGAGGGACAGCGAGAAGGAAAGGAACAAAGAGAGAAAGAGAGCGATTCAGAGAGAGAGAGAGAGAGAGAGAAGCGGGGGGGATCTTAGCCCACCCCATAACATTCTTTACCACGGCAGTGATGGCACTATAACCAGTAGAAAGCAGAATTCTCCTGGTTGAACAGAGTGACTAGACCAAAGCAGGAGCTTTAAAAGCACTTAAGTGAGCTCCTCTGCTTGAGGCAGACTCATGCCGACTGCTGGCCCCATTCGTTCCCATTACAGCTGAGCCAGACGCCTCACACAGGCAGAAAGGAAGAAGGGCAGCGTGGCCGCTCACCCCTCCCTCCAAAAACTTGAGCTCTGATGAAGACTTGATAGTTCCGGCTGTGCTTTTCATCAGTCTTTGGCTGCATCCCAAATGGCAAAAGCAGTGTAGTATATAGGGGACAGGGTGCCATTTGGGATGCAGATTGTCTCTTCAGACATTAAATGCCTCTTCAGACATTAAATGCAGACAGCGGACACACCCCGCTGTCAGTGTGCACACACACACAGTCGTCATGATTGCTTCCCTCACCAGAGTTCTAGCTGACACACCTGTGTCATCAGTGTTTTGCTGAGAGGGACCACTCCTTGAGATAAACATGACATCCAGCCAGCTTGTTTATTAGCCCTGTTACGTAATCCCATTTGGCTAGCTCCTGACAATACAACTCCTCTGTGTGTGTAAGCTGTTCTCCTTTGGGGAGAAATCTGTAGCAAATCAGTATTTTTGTATGCGATTACCCAGTACAGTGGAGGCTACGGACAGTTTTATGGCACACACATAAAAAAAATACGTTTTCAAAACCATGTGGAATTTGATTATTTGTCAAACATTCATTTTCAAAAATAAATGTTCTTTTCACATATCTAACAATATTATGTATGCTTTATATTACTGTTTGGATGCCCATTTGTGGTGTCTACTTATTTAGTGAGGCCGCTATAGGTCAAGTCCACAGTACCTTCAAGCTTTGCATGAATTGGCTTGCAATCAACTAGAATTTAACTTGTTTCCATAATTCAGATATTTTCTCTAACTACAAGTAAAATTAACTGGCCATTACTCCTGCAATTGGCATAGGCCACATACAATTGACAATTCCCTCAAAAATGTAGTTATCACTTATAGTGCACATCTGACTACTCAAAGATCCACTTGTCTCCAGCGGTAGTTTCACGGTTGTTTCTCACACGAGAACTAGTTATTACCGTAGTTTGACTGGTATGTACGGCTCTAAAAAACTCTCCGGCGCAGAAGACCACACTTTCGCTGTTACTTTGTGTATATACAGAAGTGTTTCCTTTCGCAAAGCTTATTTCACATTGGAGCTGACTGTGTGCTACATGCTTATTCATTCTCAAGTCTGAATGCAGCCTAAGCAGAGAAAGCATGTATCCCAAACACCACCCTATTCCCTATTTAGTCCACTACCAGAGCTCTTTCGGCCTTAGTAAAAGCAGTGCGCTATATAGGGAAGAGAGCCATTTGGGATGCACACAGAGCATCGTCAGGGTCTCAAGGCACACAACCCCTTCACAATGTGTGGTAATGAGAGTTGTCAACATGCAGTTCAGGTAAAGTGGTTGATCAAAATGTCTCCATTTCAACACTGACCTAGTCTAGTTGGAAGTGCACTTCAAGTCCTGAAGAGCCAACATATGAGCAGGCTGTTACTCCAGCCAGTACCTGACTAAATAGCAAGAATGAAAATGAGCAGTGGAACTGGACTCTAGGTCAAGATTGAAGTATACCTGTACTAGAGGCTAGGGTAAGAAGGCGCTTGAGGAGGAGATTCGAGACGGCGTCAGTCTCTTACCGTTGCCTCGCCACACTTCGGCAAGGTGGCAGCCGCTCTCGCCAGGCTCCTTGCAGAACTCGACCACGTCGCGGCACGACGTCTCAGGGGTGATGGGCACCTCGGTCAGTGCCTGTTCCCCATCACTTAGGTACACTGTCAGGATCATCTGAGCGGGAGAGAGGGAGGGAGGCAGTTATAACCAATAGCAGGGGATACGTTGAGTAAGCAGTAGCACATTTAAGTCACAGGACAGGTTTTGCTCCCCCAACACCTGAAACAGATCTAGATCTAGGGTCAAAATTTTGCATAAAAATGTAGGCTAAACGTTAGCTACCCTTTGCCAATCCCAACTACACGTGCTTCATTTGCTCAATGGTTTCAGTGCCTTCAGTTAGCTAGCAATGAGAAATAGCTACCAAAAGCGAATGACGTGGATTTTCAATTATGTTTTCAGCCATCAGTAATAAGCTTTCTCGCCCTCTGCTTTGAGCATTGGACAATCAAGCCACGACCAACCCTGTGTCCTGGCTGTAGCTTGAGTTGCGTGTATCCTCAGCACACACTGCTGTGGAATGTGTGTGAAAAGGTTTGGTGGAGATCTTTATGGTAAACGTCACAGAGGTTTGCGGAATACCACAGACTGACATCAGTTCTTCATAGGTGCATTGACTTGTGATAACACTACCCCTACTGAATCAGCAGTCTACGTGGGTTAACTCAATGGTCTGGTGATGATCATTATAACTTTCATCCATAGAGAAACAGAAAAACGTCTGCCAGAAAGCATTTTTCTATGGATCCATTTCTGAAAATGTTCAGGACCCCAAACATATTATTTTCACATATTGCCTGGACTATTCCTCCCTCCCTCTCTCTCTTCTTTCCTTCTTACCGTAGCACTCACAGCTTTTAATGTGCCATCAAGTGTTACCCAACAAAGACTGTCAGTGTTTGCCACAAGAGTCTCCAAAACTCTGTACACACACTTGATGATTCAGTCCAACGCTCAAATCAGAGATGGAGAAAGTTAATTACTGATAGAACCAAGACTGAGAACATAATTAATAACACATGTTCAAGATACTTCCACTTCTAGCCAAACAGCATAGCCTGCATCAGTCACAATGGGCAGTCCTTCACACTTCCCACGGCTGATCTTGCCTCGGCAACAATGAACCAAAATCTCTATGAAATTAGGATGAGTGGCATTCCCTTCTGATTGCAGCTAACACTGTAGCACGCATTACACCCAATCCCACACTGACCCCTAGCCCCACTGCAGTTTTGGGCAGTCAGACAAGATTTTATCAATTAAAGAAATATGGGTGAAAATTCCACATGGCCAATCTGTGGGAAACGTGGAGCCATTACCCTATTGATTATATCCCTTCAATCCTTTCATATCTCCAAAGTCCATAGGGGGTCTCGCTATGGGTCGATTTGGGATAGAGCAATAGATTCCACCAAGAGAGCAGCAGGGGGTAAGAGAGAAATCATTGGCCTTCTTTTCCACAGAAGGGGGGTAGACAAACCCAAACATGATGCAAATGTAGAGCGCCAATCACACCAACCAAGACCAGTTTCCACAACTAATGCCAACAGGCAATCCCATACCAATGAACTTATCTTTGTCCTCTGCTTTCTTAGTTTCAAAATGAAACAAGAAAGGATAACATAATTTTCTGAGTAAATGCATAATTCAGGGGAGCGAGCGCCAGGAAAGCGGTAGGAAGTGTTCGCCCTCTTCTGATGAGATTAAATCGGGAAAACAGAGATGAACAAAGATTACCACTGCCAAACCTGGACGAGAAAATTCTGAGCGCAGAGCTTCTAAGCCCCTTGTCTCCCTGCAGAATCCCTCCATTAAGATCCACCTCAACATCAATATATCAGATGAAATCATAATCGCAATACCAAGCAATTCTTTTAAGTGCACTAAAACAAAGCCTATTGGACCATGACGGATAATGCAAGAAACAAATGATCTTGCCAAAACCTACCAGGAAAAAAAAAGAAGTAAAATGATGTGTTGGTATTGAAAGCTCTTCCTAAAATGAATAGGATCTGACTTATTATAGTATACTGCAACCAGTAGCCTACAGTTCAGATATGAAGATCTAAGTATGTGCATATGGTAATAAACAAGCTCAATGGCAAATGGTGGCAATGGCCAGCAGCACACTCAGGGTCAGCAGTCAACACAATCAAGAAGTACCGACTATCCACTCAATCACATCATCCTCAAAGCAGCATGCTCACACACAAATATTGTTTTGACAAAAAAAGGTTTTAAAAAATAAATAATTGTCCTGTCTGGCACAGTCGGTAGAGCATGGTGCTTGCATCGCCAGGGTTGTGGGTTCGATTCCCGGGGACACCCACACGTAAAATGTATGCACGCATGACTAAGTCGCTTTGGAAAAATGTGTCCGCTAAATGGCATATTATTATTATATTCAAAAATATGAAATTCAAAGGTCAACATTTCTGTCATGCCATGGGATTTTTATGCAAATGTATGGCCGTCTTCCCAAAAATATGCCAAAACGCTGACACTTCTGCCAAAACACAGGAACCCCGGAAGTGCTAGTTAGACCAATCAATGGCCTCTGCCCCAGCATTGATATGGGTCACCAATAGCGTTGCTGCAAAACAAAGGTTAGATGGATGACAAAAAGAGTTCTCACTGGGCAATATAGAGAAAGCAACAAGCATATCGACAAGGACCTGGAACGGGCAGGCAAAACTGAAAACAGCAAAGGCTGTTGTAAAGATTTAGCCCAGACAATTTCACCTCGTAAACGACCAATGCTGGCGTGAGACAATGAGAGTAAACCACCCTTGAATTGAAAGTTGAGCAAGACAGATCTCACCTCAAGAGGAATACTAACCACCCTCCCATAGTTGCCGTTTCTGCCCGTGGCACTTCCCCCTTTAACTGCTGTCCTTCTCCTCCGGCCTTCCTTCTTCCCCGGCCGGTGGCGCTCCTTCACCCAGGTACGGTCCTTCGAGAGGCTGACCAGGCCGCGGAGCACTATGGTCACAAACTTCTTCATTACGCACCCCCCCGCCGCGTCTTATCGCCCTGCCACTGTAGAGTCCAAAACACACTCAAGTAAACGGTATGAATAATAAACGCTAGGCAAGCGTCAGGGTACGCAGTAGCGAAGAGAGCCCTGCGGAGGAGTCTTTGGAGGAGTGAGCCTTGCTTGTTGTGTGAGCACCAAGGGATGGAAAAGGGAAGCAAAAGAGGGAGAAAGAGAGAGAGAGACAGAAAGAGAGAGAGAGCGAGAAAGGGAGGGGTGCATCCGCAAGCCCCCCTCCTGAGCAAGGCTCCCTGGGGCACACTGGTGAGTCTAGCACCGATGACACACTGCCAATGAGTGTGGGCGGGCCTTGCTGTGACTGACAGATAGAGGATCCAACCCTGGCATCGCTTCAAGACGGTGACGGCTGAAGTAAGTCCCTCTCTGGGATTGTTTCAACCACTGTTTCCAGCAAGCAATCCCCCGTCTCTGGAGAGCATAGATGTATTGCGATTTGCGAATGAATGGGCAGTGGAGAGAGAGGGAGAAAGAGAGGGAGAGCAAAGGAGAGAGAGAGGGAGGAGGAGGGAGGGAGATGCATGCCATGCCTGCTCCCTGGTTGAAGGATTCACATGGTCATCAATTCTGACCACTCTAATCACATTCATATCCCTAGCGAGGAGTGTGGACGCCTCAAAACAACATGAGAAAAACAAAACAAAGAAAGATTTAGAAAGCCATTTATTGCAACAACGACAACACTGGATTTAATCAGTTGAGGTACTGTATTTTTCAACAGTTACAGCACAACCTAGGACAATGGTCACTTTAGTGTGCATGTGTAAATAGTAATCTATTTTTCAGAACTTGGAGCATGTCAGCTCCAGGGTTGGAAACATTTCATTGTAAATAAGCCTAAGTCAATTCTGTGAGCGAGTTGGATATCTGATTAATGAACCTGAAATAAATCCTTATCGAGGATAGATTCCGTGAAATTGTATGGGGAGTACATTCAATAGGCTATATAACAGACGTGCTTTTCAAATCGTGGCCTTGGGTCCATCTCAATTGACTGAAGCAAAAACTCAACATTCCCACAATAGCCATTATCACTCGTATAGGGTGACGGTCATCATTATTTGGGAAAAACCCTTTCCAACACTAGGCTTATATGGTCAGGCTCCCAAACATTGTATTTTTAGATTAAACACTACCACAATATTTTTATTTTTATATAAGTGATATATAGCCCTTGAAATATCCAAGTGCAAACTTAAATAATAAATCACCAAGGAAGTTAGTTCTAGCTCCCAAATAAGCTCCCACTTTAATGAAAATACTTTCAAAAAAGGGTCATTTTCTTTTCATCTGCCAACCAGCCAGGTTCTACATATGATGAATTGCCCCATAAAAAAGACACCTTTTACTTACTGTATCACCATGCAATGTTAAACGTTAGCTGCATCATTCCTCATCCGTTTAGTGCTTATACAGTAAACCCCAATATTTAGTTGATAGAGATCGAGATATATATTTCTGGATTCACGGTTAATTGGCATAAACCTGATGATGCCAGTCTCTACAATAAAATCCATCAGCCATGGTTGCCCCTTTTAATTTCAAGTAGACGCGATAGGGTATAAATTATCAGGGCATTCTATTGACAGAGTTAGATAAGATAATGGATATCAATATTCCAGTCCTCCAAAAAAATGGAAGTTGTTAAATCTTATTGTACGGGGAAATATGTATACAATTAAAATTATGCTTGTTCCTAAGTTTAACTACAGTTGACGTCAGAAGATTACATATACTTAGGTTGGAGTCATTAAAACTCATTTTTCAACCACTCCACAAATGTCTTGTTAACAAATTATAGTTTTGGCAAGTGGGTTAGGACATTACTTTGTGCATGACACAAGTCATTTATCAAACAACTGTTTACAGACAGATTATTTCACTGTATCACAATTCCAGTGGGTCAGAAGTTTACATACACGAAGTAGACTGTGCCTTTAAACAGCTTGGAACATTCCAGAAAATGGTGTCATGGCTTTAGAAGCTTCTGATAGGCTAATTGACATCATTGGAGTCAAATGGAGGTGCCTCTTTGCTTGACATCATGGGAAAATCAAAAGAAATCAGCCAAGACCTCAAAAAGAGTTGTAGACCTCCACAAGTCTGGTTCATCCTTGGGAGCAATTTCCAAACGCCTGAAGGAACCACATTCATCTGTACAAACAATAGTACGCAAGTATAAACACCATGGGACCACGCAGCCGTCATACCACTCAGGAAGGAGACGTGTTCTGTCTCCTAGAGATGAACGTACTTTTCTGTGAAAAGTGCAAATCAATCCCAGAACAGCAAAGTACCTTGTGAAGATGCTGGAGGAAACAGGTACAAAAGTATCTATATCCACAGTAAAACTAATCCTATATCAACATAACCCGAAAGGCCGCTCAGCAAGGAAGAAGCCACTGCTCCAAAACCGGCATAAAAAAAAGCCAGTCTACGGTTTGCAACTGCACGTGGGGACAAAGATCGTACTTTTTGGAGAAATGTCCTCTGATCTGATAAAACAAAAATAGAACTGTTTGGCCATAATGACCAATTATGTTTGGAGGAAAAAGGGGGAGTCTTGCAAGCCGAAGAATACCATCCCAACCGTGAAGCATGGGGGTGGCAGCATCATGTTGTGGGGGTGCTTTGCCGCAGGAAGGACTGGTGCACTTCACAAAATAGATGGCATCATGAAAACAGAAAATGATGTGGATATATTGAAGCAACATGTCAGGAAGTTAAAGCTTGGTCGCAAATGGGTTCCAAATGGACAATGACCCCAAGCATACTTCCAAAGTTGTGGCAAAATGGCTTAAGGACAACAAAGTCAAGGTATTGGAGTGGCCATCACAAAGCCCTGACCTCAATCCCATAGAAAATGTGTGGGCAGAACTGAAAAAGCATGTGCGAGCAAGGCCTACAAACCTGACTCAGTTACATCAGCTCTGTCAGGAGGAATGGGCCAAAATTGACCCAACTTATTGTGGGAAGCTTGTGGAAGGCTACCCAAAACATTTGTCTCAAGTTAAAAGCAATGCTACTAAATACTAATTGAGTGTATGTAAACGTCTGACCCACTGGGAATGTGATGAAAGAAATAAAAGCTGAAAGAAATCACTCTACTATTATGCTGACATTTCACATTATTAAAATAAAGTGGTTATCCTTCTGACCTAAGATGGGGAATTTTTACTAGGATTAAATGTCAGGAATTGTGAAAAACTGAGTTTAAATGTATTTGGCTAAGGTGTATGTAAACTTCCAACTTCAACTGTATATTTCAATGACACTACCGACATGCATTCCATAAATTTTTAAGCAGTATAATACACTGCTCAAAAAAATAAAGGGAACACTAAAATAACACATCCTAGATCTGAATGAATGAAATATTCTTATTAAATACTATTTTCTTTACATAGTTGAATGTGCTGACAACAAAATCACACAAAAATGATCAATGGAAATCAAATTTATCAACCCATGGAGGTCTGGATTTGGAGTCACACTCAAAATTAAAGTGGAAAACCACACTACAGGCTGATCCAACTTTAATGTAATGTCCTTAACTTCTTGAGAATACAGGGGGTGCTGTTTTCGCATTAGCATAATTTCCTCTACAGATTAAACTGCCTCTTATTCAATTATTGCTCTTACTATATGCATATAATTAATACCATTGGATAGAAAACAATCTATAGTTTCTAAAACCGTTTCAATTTTGTCTCTGAGTGAAACAGAAGTCATTTGACAGCACTTTCCCTGACCAAGAAGAAGAATGCAAGATGTGTATGCTCGCTTCAACGCTCTGCCTATATATGGTCACGCCACCTATGACCCGAAACACACTTCATTCGTCTTCCTCTGGGTGTCAAGAGGACGTCAGAGGAGAATATTTTTGTTTATCTTGTACTGACGTGAAATAAGACCTATTTCTTTAGCGTGACCGACAACTTCCGGTTCTCTGAATCGCGCGTTTTAGAGGTGCGATTGTCTACTGTTATGCTGCCGTTACGGATGAAAACCCTCTCCATCTCGAAGTTTGTTTGATACATGTGACCATATAATCTTAATGTATGTTTTTTCAATATAGTTTAATCAGATTATTTGAATTTTTTCGGGAGTTTTGCCGTGTGCCGTTCTGTGAGTTTTTTTACTTTGGACAGAACCGTGCCAGTCGACCAGTACCTATGCTAAATGAAGAGGGAAAGTTGCCATTATGAATGGATTGAACGACTCATCAGGACTAAGGACACCTTGATCAACATTCTGATGAAAGATCAGCAATAGTAAGACCCAATTTACGATGTTATTTCATATATCTGTCGTGCATGTGAACTGGTCGGGGGCGCCCAGCTGGTTCTGGCTGGCGTGGCTATGCTAATTTAGCGCTACATTTTGTTTTCGCTATAAAACATTTAATAAATCTGAAATATTGTTTGGATTCACCAGATGTTGGGCTTTCAATATCTGTACGCTGTGTATTTTTTCTGAAATGTTTTAAGACAAGTAATTAGTTATATGACGTTGGTCTCTGTAATTGTTCTGGCTGCGTCGGCACTATTTCAGATTGCAGCTGCAATGTAGAACTGTGATTTATACCTGAAAAATGCACATTTAAAAAAAAAAAACTATGCTATACCATAAATATGTTATCAGACTGTCATCTTATTTAGTTGTTTCTTGGTTAGGGGCTATATATATTTTTATTTAGTCGAATTAGTGATAGCTACTGACGCAGGAAAAAACTGTTGGAGTAAAAAAATTGTGTCTTTTGCAAACGTGTTTAGCTAATAGAATTACATATTGTGTCTTCCCTGTAAAACATTATAAAAATCTGAAATGGTGGCTTTATTCACAGGATCTGTATATTTCATTAGGTGTATTGGACTTGTGATTTAATGATATTTAGATGCTACTATTTAATTGTGACGCTATGCTAGCGATGCTAATCAGTGTGGGGGGGTGGGGGGTGCTCCCGGACCCGGGGTAGGTGCTCGGTAGAGGTTAAAACAAGTCAAAATGAGGCTCAGTAGTGTGTGTTGCCTCCACGTGCCTGTATGACCTCCCTATAACACCTGGGCATGCTCCTGATGAGGTGGCGGATGGTCTCCTGAGGGATCTCCTCCCAGACCTGGACTAAAGCATCCGCCAACTCCTGGACAGTCTGTGGTGCAACGTGGCGTTGGTGGATGGAGCGAGACATGATGCTCAATTGGATTCAGGTCTGGGGAACGGGCGGGCCAGTCCATAGCATCAATGCCTTCCTCTTGCAGGAACTGCTGACACACTCCAGCCACATAAGGTCTAGCATTGTCTTGCATTAGGAGGAACCCAGGGCCAACCAAACCAGCATATGGTCTCACAAGGGGTCTGAGGATCTCATCTCGGTACCTAATGGCAGTCAGGCTACCTCTGGCGAGGACATGGAGGGCTGGGCGGCCCCCCAAAGAAATGCCACCCCACACCATGACTGACCCACCTCCAAACCGGTCATGCTGGAGGATGTTGCAGGCAGCAGAACGTTCTCCACGGCGTCTCCAGACTCTTTCACGTCTGTCACATGTGCTCAGTGAGAACCTGCTTTCATCTGTGAAGAGCACAGGGCGCCAGTGGCGAATTTGCCAATCTTGGTGTTCTCTGGCAAATGCCAAACGTCCTGCACGGTGTTGGGCTGTAAGCACAACCCCCACCTGTGGACGTCGGGCCCTCATACCACCCTCATGGAGTCTGTTTCTGACCGTTTGAGCAGACACATGCACATTTGTGGCCTGCTGGAGGTCATTTTGCAGGGCTCATTTTGCAGGATTCATTTTCACTACCATGCTCTTTACAGGCAGATACATGTTTGTATATTACAGATGTCAAATATTGGGCAAAATGTCAGAAAAGGGAAAAGGTATAGAATTTAAAGTTTTCAAATATTTTACCTCAATGTCCTTAGGATGGGTTTGTCACAAGATGTGTGTTAGCGATGTGACTGGGCAAAAGGAACCCTTCCTCCATGCACTGTGGTAATGCCCAGTTGTGCACCCCTATGGGACAAAGCCTTAAAGTGCATGGGGTATGGCCATGGATTCCATATACCTATGTCACAAAGACTGACTGTTGAGTGAAAAGTCAGAAGTAGAGGGATTAACCATTCATAACTTAAAATTAGTTTCAGGTATTGTGTCAGTGTTAAATATGTATGAACATTTCATTCAAATAGCTCTAAAATGGCCACAATTAAGTGGCAAGGATGAGAGAATAAAACACTTTGTAGATGATATGCGGCATCAGACCAGACGGTCCTCTGTGGCTGCAGCTTCAAATTTCACAAACATTTTGTGGCGTGTCCACTTACCTACTGAGGATTTTTTCAATCAGTTTACTTGCTATATTGTATTTACTTCGCCACCATGGCCTTTTTTTTGCCTTTACCTCCCATCTCACCTCATTTGCTCACATTGTATATAGACTTCTTTTTCTACTGTATTATTGACTGTATGTTTGTTTTACTCCATGTGTAACTCTGTGTTGTTGTACGTGTCGAACTGCTTTGCTTTATCTTGGCCAAGTCGCAATTGTAAATGAGAACTTGGGTGATGATGGCTTTCGCCGATTGGTCGAGCACAAGGTACACACTACCAAGTGCGCAATTTTTCAGATGTTGCCCTACCGGAGTTACAGAGGTAGCGTCACTGCTATTGCTTCACGACATACATACATACTATAGAACGCCATTTGGGTCTTTGTGTGTCAAAAAAGATACAGTAGCACTGTCAAAGCTGTACAAAAAAAGTATGCAAACTAACACCGGCCACGAACGATGTGTTTACAATACCGCATTGGTAATAAAGCACTGTAGGTGTGCGAGACAACTTTACCAGCATCATAGCATACGTATCGATGAGTCGTTGTGACATACGAGTGATAGTGTAATCAACGTGTAATAACTACGCGTAATAACTACGCGTAATAACTACGTAAAACAATGTATGAACGCGTTAAATTATGTGACGCGCAGTCATGTTCAGGTCCTGATCGGTCAACAAGCTTATTTGACACATCAAATAGCGTTATTTAAAAACGCCAAAGACCCAAATGGCGTTCCATAGAAATCCTGGTTGAGAATGAAACGACTGAACAACAAAACAGTGCAGCAAGTAAATGAGATAAATAGATTTTGATTAACACACACACGGATGCAGCGGTCTAACTATTTAACTGTACTAGAATGCTTAAAAGGCAGCTAAAAGTTTAAACATCGGTATCGTTTTTTTGGCAAGGAAAATATCAGATATCGGCCAAAAAAGTCACATCGGTGCATCACTAAATAGAAGTAATAAGAAAGGAAGTATGCATAGTAATAATGGACTGTATTTACAAATATCAAGTGGGTAGTGACTGTCACGACATGGAACTAACTTTAAGTGGGAAGTTATTCTGTATGTCTATGATGATGTCATGTTGCCGAATCTACCTTTAAAGTGGCAGTCTGAGATCTGAGAAGTTATAATGTTCAAGAATCAATGGCTATGTGTCATGAATTTATAAGTCCAAAAATGAATGTACACTCACAGGAGGGCATCTCTCCACCATGATTCAAAGCTGTAACGACAGGGCCACATTTGAAAAGCTTCTCCATATCAAACATGACAATTTAGAAGAGTGCATTAAGGAAAGAAAAATAAATATGTAATGAACTACGCAAAAAGAGAGAAACAGAGAGCGCGCACAGGTATACGAGGTCTTTTGAATAAATTAACAGCTAGCTGACTCTTTTCATCCTTTCAGGGTCAACTCAGGGGAAAGAAAGTGCTGGCCTGCCATCAAGTCCGTTTCATTCCAGACCTTGAGTCAGTGCAGCTCTGAAATAGCTAATTGATGCTCCTATAACAGCCATAGGCCCATCCGGGAAGAGGATGTTATGTAATATATTTATATGTAAGATTGGGTTGTGCTTGTGAGAAACGGTAGATGGCGCTTGACTATCTCCTCCGGAGTCCCCCTGACAACAGTGCATTAGCCATTCCTGCCCGTGTGTTATTGGCTAAGGGAGTCACGCGAGATGAGGAGAGGAAAGGCACTGGGCTGCTCTCCGGTCGACTAGCTGTTTGACACTGATGGTCTGGTGGCGCCGTGGGGCACAAACGTCTGCCTGGGCCAGCGCCGCAGTCACTCAACTCCCCCATTGAGGACACTGGGGGGAGGAACCTCCCAGCACTGCCTACATGTCCATCCTGCTGCACCCTCTAAGACCACTATATGCTCTTATTCACTCACAACACACTAGGCTTTCTGTAACCTCTGCTCGGTGCAACGCCACTGGCCATCACCCTCTTTCACATTGACCACGTTTACATGCACACCAATATCCCGTTTTTATTCAGGGTGATCTTTATACGCATTTTCTTTCTTTTTTTTTTTTACCTCTAACCCCCTCTGAAAAATAAAACAAAATAAAAAGTTGGGCAAAAAGTATTTTTTTGTGACCAAGAACAGTGTTTCCCCCAACGCTGGTCCTCGAGTACCCCCAACAGTACACAGTTTTGTTGTAGCCCTTGACAAACACACTTCATTCAACTTCATTGAAGGATTGATGATTAGTTGACAAGTTGAATCTGGTGTGCTTGTCCAGAGTTACAATAAAAATGTGTACTGTTGGGGGGGGGGGTGAGGACCAAGGTTAGGAAACACTGCCCTAGAAGACTAAATAAAGCAGTGCTCAGCAGAATAAGGTCTTAAATTGACTTAATGCATGCATTAGTAATCTAGTTAACACCGGTAAAGTTGTCTGTTTCACTTCAGCTATGCCCCAACCTTGCAGAGAGAGGATGTTTAAGGAATGGGTAGGGGAGTAAAGGCAATAACTCCAAAACATTGGAAAGATTGTTCCCGTGCAAAATGTCCAAATGTCATCCGTTTGACCGGCTTTAAGGAAATGAAAAGCTGAGAAAATGATAAAATACATTTCTGATAAGACTTCAGTTTGTCTTGGGTGCATAATTTGTGGTTGAAATACTATCTGCATGCATAACAGTGTCAAAGATACCACGTTACATGAGGTTTTACTCAAGATGTTGAAAAATTAACATTTGGTGTATAGTTTTACTGCAAAAACTGCATAATTCTGCAGGAGTTCATATTATATAATTCTACAGGTGAGTGGTTATAGTCCTACAGTCAGCATCCAGATTTCAGTTACCATTCCATTTCACCCATATGAATTTAAATTAGGAATATTCATTTTTATTCCTGATACAGGGATACTCGTGAGCGGGATATCAAAAAGGTGCATGTCAACAGATTACCTAGAATAAGATGTAGCTCATATCCTGCTTAACTATCTCATATAGTACCTGTAAATGTGATCACTAAGGATAGCGGTGCTTGAAATTTAACAGGACAACTTTTCTTACAAACAATGGATTATGTTAAAAACTACTTTATTCCACTTTTTTTGTAGTGATGCACCTACAAATGACATTTTTGGCCGATTCTGATATCCTTGCCAAGAAAAGACGATACCGTCTTTTTCTTTTTAACATTTTAGCAGCCTTTTAAGCATTTTAGTACAGTTAAATAGTTAACACACACATGGACGCAGCGGTCTAAGGCACCGCATCTCAGTGCAAGAAGCATCACTACAGTCCCTGGTTCGAATCCAGGCTGTATCACATCTGGCCGTGATGGGGAGTCCCATAGGGCGGCGCACAATTGGCCCAGCATCGTTCAGCTTTGGCCGGGGTAGGCCGTCATTGCAAATAAGAATTTGTTCTTAACTGACTTGCCTAGTTAAATAAAGGTTACACACACACCTGACCAAAAAGTTATTTTGTTGGCATTTACGTATGTCCCCATTACCAGTAAAACATAATCAAAACCGATTTCACTTAATTGCTGTGATGTTTCGTTGTTCATTTGTTGGCGTTTCATTCTCAACCAGGATTTCTTTATTGCGAGTCAAAAAAATAACCTATAACCTTATTTGACGTGTCAAATAAGCTTGCTGACCAATTAGGACCTGAATATGACTGCACGTCAGATAATTGAACGCATTCATTAATTTTTACAACGATATTACACATTAATTACTCACTCACTCGTATTTCATATGTCACAACGACCCATCGATACGTATGCTATGATGATGGTAAAGTTGTCTCGCACACCTACAGTGATGGCCATTAAAAAAAAACTTGCTTGCTCATGAAAAAAATTTATATATACTTCCCCAAAAAAATAGCAAAACGACATCTGTTTCAGTAGCTATAGTTAGGTGTCATCTAAATAACCCTAATTTATAATACAGTTCTTGTTTGATTAATGGTGGTCGGACCAATCTATGTGAAGCTAGCCACAATAAGGCTTAGCCACAACAGTGGAATTTGCGGTTAGCCTTCAAAAAAGAAGTGTGGGATAATTCTACTATTTGTATTCATTTGCATCACGGTCAATGACATACTTTTATTTAAGGCAAACAGCACATTCCACTATTGTGCCTATTCCTTATTTTGGCTTGCTTCATAACACATAACCTGGTCCGGTGGAGTCTCACTAGCCAGATGAAGCTAGCTGGCTGCTTATAACTTTAGCTTTGGGCAACAGGGTTAAGTAGCTGTCTAGCTATTTACTTTCATGAATTGAAGTAAAATTTCAATAGGCGAACAACAAGTGGCTACCTAGCTAATACTTACTCACAAGGATTCCTAAATCATTGCTAAGAATAATGAAAATGACTGCAGTTTCTACTGGTCATTGTTTTCAGGCTGGTTGTATTGGTAATAGCTAGGTACCAAGCTAAAAGCTAGCTACCCCAGAAGTTGCAGTCTAACAAATTATGCTTTATTACCAACGCGGTATTCTAAACACATCGTTCGTGTCCGGTGTTTGCAGACTTTTTTGTGCAGCTTTGACAGTGCTGCTGTATCTTTTTTGACACGCAAAGACCCAAACGGCATTCCATAGTATGTATAGTTGAAGTCGGAAGTTTACATACACCTTAGCCAAATACATTTAACCTCTTATGGCTGAGATCGACTAAGATCCCGTTAACGGGATCGATTTGACAACAGCCAGTGAAAGTGCAGGGAGCCAAATTCAAACAGAAATCTCATAATTAAAATTCCTCAAACATACAAGTATTTCACACCATTTTAAAGATAAACTTGTTGTTAATCCCACCACCGTGTCCGATTTCAAAAAGCCTTTACGACGAAAGCACACCAAACGATTATGTTAGGTCAGTACCGAGTCACAGAAAAACACAGCCATTTTTCCAGCCAAAGAGAGGAGTCACAAAAAGCAGAAATAGAGATAAAATTAATTCACTAACCTTTGATGATTTTCATCAGATGACACTCATAGGACTTCATGTTACACAATACATGTATGTTTTGTTCAATAAAGTGCATATTTATATGCAAACATCTCAGTTTACATTGGCGCGTTATGTTCAGTAGTTCCAAAACATCTGGTGATTTTGCAGAGAGCCACATCAATTTACAGAAATACTCATAATAAACATTGCTAAAAGATACAACTGTTATGCATGGAATTTTAGACCCACTTCTCCTTAATGCAACCGCTGTCAGATTTTTTAAAAACTCAGAGACCAACACAACCCAAAGAGATATCCGCCATGTTGTGTAGTCAACAGATGTCAGAATAGCGTTATAAATATTCACTTACCGTTGATGATAATCAGAATGCACTCCCAGGAATCCCAGTTCCACAATAAATGTTTGTTTTGTTCGATGAAGTCCATAATTTATGTCCAAATAACTCATTTTTGTTAGCGTGTTTAGCCCAGTTATCAAAATTCATGACGCGCGATCACTAGATGCAGACGAAAAGTCAAAAAGTTCCGTTACAGTCCGTAGAAACATGTCAAACGAAGTATAGAATCAATCTTTAGGATGTTTTTAACATAAATCTTCAATAATGTTCCAACCGGAGAATTCCTTTGTCTTCAGAAATGCATTTGAACACAAGCTAACTCTCTCACGTGAACGCGCCTGGTCAGCTCGTGGCTCTCTGGCAGACCTCTGACTCATTCCCCTCTCATTCGCCCCCACTTCACAGTAGAAGCCTCAAACAAGGTTCTAAAGACTGTTGACATCTAGTGACATCAATATGACCCCATTTCCACTGTATCTTGCAAAGAGTTGAAAAACTACAAACCTCAGATTTCCCACTTCCTGGTTGGATTTTTTTCTCAGGTTTTTGCCTGCCATATGAGTTCTGTTATACTCACAGACATAATTCAAACAGTTTTAGATACTTCAGAGTGTTTTCTATCCAAATCTACTAATAATATGCATATCCTAGCATCTGGGCCTGAGTAGCAGGCAGTTTACTCTGGGCACGCTTTTCATCCAGACGTAGAAATACTGCCCCCTACCCAAGAGAGGTTAACAAGACATTTGTGGAGTGGTTGAAAAAAAGATTTTAATGACTCCAACCTAAGTATGTAAACTTCCGACTTCAACTGTATATCGTGAACCTAATAGCAATGACGCTATAACTCTGGAGAAGCAACATCTGAAAAATACGCTTTCAAAATGACTGCTCGACTTGTTGACTGCTTCATTCCACACAGCAGACATTGTGGGCTAGTTTAGGAATGCTGTTTTGCACGTGTAGCGCAACATTTTACGTGCCGTCATTACGCCATGTACCTACGTTTTATAGGTATGCACGTCAGCTTTGACATCGGTTTTTAACGTCGCCGTTAAACAAGATATCGATTGCGATATGTTGACCGATATATATCTCACATCCCTAATTTGTCATTTTTTCCCCCTCCTGAGAAGCGAGAAATCCAAAACCGAGAGCCAAAGATCATGGAAAGAACTGAACATGTTGTGAACCGTTACACCCCTAGCAGACATTCCTCAACTAGAACAGATGAGCATGGACCCAATCAATCAGCCTTAATCAAAAGCAATATGGTCACCTGACAGCCTGCAATCAAATACCAAACCCCCAGGCAAACAGGTTAACACAAATGTATGAGTGTGTTGGGGAGTTATGACATCACGTTAGTTGTTAAGCTAATATCAACACCTGAGAATTTTATGGATTTGTCACACAAAACAAGTACCCACTAAATAAGCTGGCCTTGGCAGACTTTCAGTTGACTTTTCAGACAGGGTAGAGACAGTCGGGAAAGTCCTGTATGGTAATACTTTGAGAAGTTAAATGAAATGAGGTGAAATGTGAACTTTGCAAGGTGGAATTGAACGAAAGTGGCAGTACAGGTGCAATGCTTAATCGTCTGAACGGGAGGCACTGGGAGAGTGAGATCCAAACCGTTGCTGGCAGCAGCGCAGGCCCCCAACAATAGACAGGCTCTTCACACGAAAGAAGCATGATAAGGCATGAAGTGAGAAAATCACAGAGCTGTTTACAGAAATTATTCAGTAGATACGCAGCCATTGTCAATGGCAAAGGATGACGGATTCAATGCAATGACGGCATATCTAGAACCAGACCACAAGATACCATGTTGAAAAACTATGACGGCCCGGATGGGGAAATTGTACAATATTTGTTCTGAAAGTACCAAGTGCAAGCTCTCAAACGCCATACCGGGGGTTAACAACATACTATTGGGCGTCTATGAACAGTCGGTCAATACATCACTACAATGAGCAATCACCGTGAGAAGTGGGACATGAAGAAGTCCAGGTACTGACCACAGAACATGGAGGAGAGGCACAGCAGAGAAGCTAAAAAATGCACTAACTACCATCATTGCCAAGTGGGTGGGGGACAACGTTATTCTAAAATGGACTAAATTGTTTCTCCCCCCTCATCAATCTACACACAATGACAAAGAAAAACAGGTTTGTAGAAACTAGAAGAAATTGAAATTGAACTTCAGTTCATGAAAATAAATAGCGAGCCAGCTACTTAACCCTGTTGCCTAAAGCTAAAGTAATAAGCAGCCAGCTAGCATCATCTGGCTAGTGAGGCTCGACCGCACCGGGTTGTAGAGTTAGCCACAATAAAGATTAGTAACAAGTGGAATTTGCGGTTTGCCTTCAAAAAAAAAGTACCTCTTTGAAAGTGATGCTAACGGTTATATTTGGTGGAATCATGCCTTGTTTAGACTAAATCATGTTAAACAAGGTTTGAATGTGAAGCAATGAAATGGGGTATCAGTCTACTCGGTGACACCCACAGAACACCACTGTTTAGAGTTTAGGCATATATTAGCATTGTAGCTCTTATCGCAGGACTGTGTGTGAAATTACCTCCCCAGTCAGCATATATTGCGTATTGGCATTCATATTGCACGGTACAGCTTTACCTACGGATTGGGGATAAATGAAATGGGGTATCAGTCTACGAAATACCCAAGATATTTTTTCCCAACGTCCTCCTAAGCTATCAGACTCCAAAACATCCACACAGTATAGTTTTTCCTCGGGAATAGTGTTCAATACACATGGGACAATAAATGTGGCTCAATTCACAGTTGTTTCAGAGTCCCGCAATAAGAGCTACAACGCTAATGTTCTCTGGGTGTTACTGAGTAGACTGATCCCATGTCATTGATCCACAATCCATAGATAAGGCTGTACAATGAAATAAGTATGCCCTCAATGCAATTCTAAAGTATAATACATCCATTGTGATTTCAATAGATGTCAAATTTACACATTTTCTTTTGTTGATTTTATATAACATTCCAACCTCGTTTAGCATGATCTATTCAGTTATGGCATAATTGTACTATTTGTATTAATTTGCATCACTGTCAAGGACATACTTTTATTTTGAAGACTAACCACAAAGACCACTATTGCGGCTAATCCTTATTGTGGCTAGCTTCACATAGATGGGTCCAACCACCATTAATTAAATAAGAAAGGTCTTATAAATTAGGGTTATTTTAGATGATTACACCTAGCTAGCTGGCTAACTATAGCTACTGAAACAGATGAAGTCGTTTTGCTATGTTTTTGGGGAAGAACATTGTTTGCTTCCATGAGCTAGCTAGCTTTTTTTTATGACCAGCACAGTGGACAACTTTACCAGCATCATAGCATACGTATCAATGAATCGTTCTGACATGAAATACAAGTCAGTGTAATAACTACGTAAAAAAATCTAGTAACACGTTAAATTATTATGTGACGTGCAGTCATATTCAGGTCCTGATTGGTCAACAAGCTTATTTAACACGCAAAATACCCAACCGGCGTTACATAGTATGAGAAATCCTGGTTGAGAATGAAACGACTGATCAAATGAACAACGAAACAGCACAGCAAGTAAATTAAAGAAATAGGTTTTGATATGTTTTACTGATAATGGAGACATACGTAATTGCCAACAAAATTACTTTTTGGTCAGTGTGGTGTGTGTAACCCTTACTTAACGTCCATGTGTGTGTTAAATAGTTAACTGTACTAGAATGCTTAAAAAGGCAGCAAAACATTTTAATACCGGTTTTCGGTATCGTTATTTTTGGCAAGGAAAATATTGGATATCGATATCGGCCAAAAATGTCATATCGGTGCATCACTACCCTCAAGATTTGTCAGGTTGGATGGGGAGAGTCGCTGCACAGATATTTTCAGTTCTTTCCAGAGATTTTCGATCAGGTTCAAGTTCGGGGTCTGGCAGGGCCACTCAAGGACATACAAAGACTTGTTCTGAAGCCATTCCTGCATTGTCTTGGCTGGGTGCTCAGGGTCGTTGTCCTGTTGAAAGGTGAACCTTAGCCCCAGTCTGAGGTACTGAGCATTTATTTTTTTATCAAGGATCTCTGTACTTTGCTCTGTTCATCTTTCTCTCATCCCTGACTAGTCTCCCAGTCCCTGCCGCTGAAAAACCTCCACCTTCTCCCCCGATTGCTCAGTTTGGCCGGGCGGCCTGCTCTAGGAAGTCTTGGTGGTTCAAAATTTCTTCCATTTAAGAATGATGGAGTCCACGGTTTCTTGTGGACCTTCAAAGCTTTAGAAATGTTTTGGTATCCTTCCCGAGACCTGTGGCTCGACATAATCCTGTCTCGGAGCTCTACGGACAATTCCTTCTACCTCACGGCTTGCTTTTTGCTCTGACAAACTGTCAACTGTGGGACCTTATCTAGACAGGTGTATGCCTTTCCAAATCAGGTTCAATCAATTGAATTTACCACAGGTGGACTCCAATCCAGTTGTAGAAACATCTGAATGATGATCAATGGAAACAGGATGCACCTGAGCTGAAATTCAATTATTTTTGCAAAGGGTCTGAATACTTTAGGGATCTGTTTATTTTATTTTTATTATAATAATTGAATTATAATAATTTGCTTTGTCATTATGGGGTATTGTGTGTAGATGGATTAAATAAATAAAAATCCTCATCAATTATAGAATAAGGCTGTAACGTAACAAAATGTGGAAAAGGTCAAGGGGCCTGAATACTTTCCGAATGCACTGTATATGTGGCAAATAGAGATGGGCAAAGATATTAGAATATCCGGACATCAGTATTTGATTACTTGCGAGAGTATTCATTTAAGAAAATAATAGGCCTATTAACAATGAAAAAGCTGTCTAAAATAAAATGAGTTATGTGACAAGGCTACAAGGATAGACCATTACATGGAACATTTTAATAAAACACTGACAGTTATGAGAGCGCCCCATAAAAAAAAAAAGACGTAGCGAACACACTTGTGTAGCTTGTTGTTATTGCCGGTCAATCAATGCGCCACTACAGCTCCATGTGTAGGAAGTGATTTCTAATCAATGCAAAATATAATAAAAATGTACCAAATTAAGTTGAATAAACGAGAAGGGGTAGGCTACAATGATCAACCAACAGGTAGGTTGTTGTTTAATATTAATGGATTGGCTGTAGACAACAACAAAACCCAAATTTGCTATATCGTAAAAATAAACAAAAAAATTGCTTTTTGATCTTAATTTAAGATTAGGAATAATGTTAGCAGTGTGGTTAAGGTTAGGTTTCAAATCAGATTTTAAGAAGAGAAATTATAGAAATAGGCGGGCTTTAGACATTATGACTGTGGCAGTGGTAACTAGTGACAACCCAAAGACGGGTAGTGCAGCAAAATAACCTCAATTAGCCCTCCTGCCTATGCTGTCTGACAAATCACTATTTTAGTAGTTCTTCAAAGTAAATAAGGCATAGTTTGTATTCAGCAGTAATAAAAGTATAAATCTTAGATCATGTACTGTATTTTCAGGTATATACCTCACAAAGCCTTCTATCCCTTCGATCAGGCGTTCGGACAAGCACACGCGAAATGGATTATGATCATTGTAGTGTATAAACTATGTTGAATATTGACCTGTTGGAAACTACAATGCAGTCTAGCTCCACAGTGCTGAGTAGAGCCATCAAAAATTATGATCTGACGATGATGATGATGCACTGACTACCGAATTTGATAATCAATCTGGCCTTCTCTAACCCAGCTCACTAATACATTACGTTAACAAATTAGAGCCAAATCAACTAATTAATTCCAAACTGAATTCTCAAATTGCAATCCAAAAACAGCAATTGTCTTAGAAATATCCTTCAAAATGTTGATTTCTTCTTACACTGTGAAATTAATGACATCATGAGAATGGCTGCAAATGGTTCAGATAACGCATGAATACTTATTCAAAAAATTAAGACTTAAAATAAGGTTTGTGTTTCATGTAGACTTTGGCGTGACGTTTTGATTAGAGGTCGACCGATTGATCGGAATGGTCGATTTCAAGTTTTCATAACAATCGGAAATCGGTATATTTGGACACTGATTTGGCCAATTTATTTTTTACACCTTTAACTAGGCAAGTCAGTTAAGAACACATTCTTATTTTCAATGACGGTCTAGGAACGGTGGGTTAACTGCCTTGTTGAGGGGTAGAACGACAGATTTTTACCTTGTCAGCTCAGGGATTCAATCTTGCAACCTTACGGTTAACTAGTACAACGCTCTAACCACCTGATTACATTGCACTCCACGAGGAGACTGCCTGTTACGCGAATGCAGTAAGAAGCCAAGGTAAGTTGCGAGCTAGCATTAAACTTATCTTATAAAAAAACAATCAATCAATCATAATCACTAGTTAACTACACATGGTTGATGATATTACTAGTTTATCTAGCGTGTCTTGCGTTGCATATAATCGGTGCGGTGCGCATTTGCGAAAAAGGACTGTCTTTGCTCCAACGTGTACCTAACCATAAACATCAATGCCTTTCTTAAAATCAATACACAAGTATATATTTTTAAACCTGCATATTTAGTTAATATTGCCTGGTAACATGACTTTCTTTTAACTAGGAAAAATGGTGTCAATTCTCTTGCAACAGAGTCAGGGTATATGCAGCAGTTTGGGCCGCCTGGCTCATTGCAAACTGCGTGAAGACTATTTCTTCCTAACAAAGACAGCCAACTTCGCCAAACGGGGGATGTTTTTTAAAAAGCGCATTTGCGAAAAAAGCACAATCGTTGCACGACTGTACCTAACCATAAAACATCAATGCCTTTCTTAAAATCAATACACAGAAGTATATATTTTTAAACCTGCATATTTAGCTAAAAGAAATCCAGGTTAGCAGGCAATATTAACCAGGTGAAATTGTGTCACTTCTCTTGCGATCATTGCACGCAGAGTCAGGTTATATGCAACAGTTTGGGCCGCCTGGCTTGATGCGAACTAATTTGCCAGAATTTTACGTAATTATGACATAACATTGAAGGTTGTGCAATGTAACAGGAATATTTAGACTTATGGATGCTACCCGTTAGATAAAATACGGAACGGTTCCGTATTTCACTGAAAGAATAAACGTTTTGTTTGAGATGATAGTTTCCGGATTCGACCATATTAATGACCTAAGGCTCGTATTTCTGTGTGTTATTATGTTATAATTAAGTCTATGATTTGATATTTGATAGAGCAGTCTGACTGAGCGGTGGTAGGCAGCAGCAGGCTCGTACGCATTCATTCAAACAGCACTTTCGTGCGTTTTGCCAGCAGCTCTTCGCAATGCTTCAAGCATTGAGCTGTTTATGACTTCAAGCCCATCAACTCCCGAGATTAGGCTGGTGTAACCGATGTGAAATGGCTAGCTAGTTAGCAGGGTGTGCGCTAATAGCGTTTCAAACATCACTCGCTCTGAGACTTGGAGTAGTTGTTCCCCTTGCTCTGCAAGGGCCGCGGCTTTTGTGGAGCGATGGGTAACAATGCTTCGAGGGTGGCTGTTGTCGATGTGTTCCTGGTTCGAGACCAGGTAGGGGCGAGGAGAGGGACAGAAGCTATACTGTTACACTGGCAATACTAAAGTGCCTATAAGAACATCCAATAGTCAAAGGTTAATGAAATACAAATGGTATAGAAAGAAATAGTCCTATAATTCCTATAATAACTATAACCTAAAACTTCTTACCTGGGAATAATATTGAAGACTCATGTTAAAAGGAACCACCAGCTTTCATTTGTTCTCATGTTCTGAGCAAGGAACTAAAACTTTAGCTTTTTTACATGGCACATATTGCACTTTTACTTTCTTCTCCAACACTTTGTTTTTGCATTATTTAAACCAAATTTGAGGCTAAATTGATTTGATTGATGTACTATATTAAGTTAAAATAAAAGTGTTCATTCAGTATTGTTGTAATTGTCATTATTACAAATTAATTAATATCGTATTAATATTTAATATTATTAGTATCGGCTTTTTTTGGTCCTCCAATAATCGGTATCGGTATTGAAAAATCATAATCGGTCGACCTCTAGTTTTGATAACCATGTAATTCTCTCGAATAAGATGACTTATCAATATATTCGGCACTCTTTACTCCGATTCGAAAATGCTAATTAGCATCAGAGTATACATCATGCCAGAGTAAGCCTACACGAAACACAGACCTTATTTTAAGTGTTTCTAAAATCCCCTACGGGAAAAATGAATGGTGGGAAAATTATTGGAACGATTTCCCTGTTTGACCGCTAGGTTATGCGTATTATGACTCATACTTTGGAATTATCTACCAACATAGCAGGAGAAGGCCAATATCTGCCGATAATGTCAGTGAACCGATATATCGGTCGGGCCCCTAAACAAATACTTTGAAACTGACAATGACCAAAACAATTTTCCCTTATCCATTGTTACTTACATGTAATGGACAAAAGACACCCGCTCTCCCTTCCAAACTCCAAAAAGTACAGATGAAATTCAGTACAAAAACAGGACAGCCCTCACGCACACATTGTGCCATTCAAAACATACCAACATTTAAATAGGCTACTACCCCCCCCCCCATCTCAGATAGATACATAAACACCAACAAACTCCAGTCTCTCCTTTTCTCTCACCTAAATCACTCAAGTCTATTACTCCAGGACAGCCTGCCCCCTTCAATGGTTGTACGAGTGAGAGACAGAGTGGGTGTCTGTTTGTTTGTTTGCGAGCACATGAGTGTGATGGACTGGAAGGGCGGCTGAGGCTCCCTGAGAGCGCCCTGTGCTGTTCCACCGGGGAGCAATTCGTCTGACCTGCTAAATTTACCCCCAGGGGGCATGACAGGCACAGAGAGTTAACACATTTATCCACTGCCAAGGCTGGGCTGGCCAGCAAAACTTTCATCCATCCCGTTAGCAGATTGCCAATTTCTCTCTGGCAGCATCTTCTCCTCAATAACCTGAGGATTTGGGAGTCTGTGCTCCCCATCTACAATGCTGGGTCTGACTAAATAGGCCTAAAATGTTAGATGGCAACAGTGGGGTGGATAAACCTATCCAATCATTAAGTATCATCAGTGCTCATGAGAGATGAAATGCAGATTGAAAGCCATTTCCTAAATATTGCACACCGCGCAAAGCATTTGTGCAAATGCAGGAGAAACCATAAACCTGACCTTTGACCACCTGCTGTACAGTGAGGGCACTAGGTCCTCACACACCCTACAGTCATGTATGCATGCATGTCACTGTCTAGGCAGATTGCCAGCAGCCCATGGACAGTTCAGTTTTCTTCACCATTGGAGTCCTAGCACGAGACAACATTCTAGGTCATGTTACCCCTCTGATAGACTCGCATGGCAAGACTCTCCCACACAACGCCAAAAGGTGTGTGTAGCTTGCAGGTGTAGGAAAAATTGGTAGGTCACACACAATCTCCTGTGTGATAGGGAAAATAAAATATCTCTTCCCACCCTACGTTCTTCAGAAGTCCATGGAAATATATCAACCTTGTCAAAACACAGGGTTTGTAAATGTGCTTCGCTAACTAGCGTACCTTCGATAACTTCAAAAGTTTGATATAATGTAGGCTACATTTTTCATATCACCCCCACTCACGGCAGCAGTATGTTGACCTTAGAATGTCCCAACTCCCAAGCCCGGTGATATCACAATCGAACAGCCATAACAAACCACGGTTACATCCACAGTTGTTATGCGAGTCAAGTCACATCGTAAAAAACATTTATTTTTTTTAAGTGTGATGGAAACAGGACATTTTGGTACAATTTTATAAGTGCTGTTATAGAATGTATTAGTCGACATGGTGGGATCTTTTTGTGCCTGTAAAATTAATTAAGCAAGAAATGGAGGTGGAAACGCCTTAATGCGCAAATAATGATATAACAACCACCATATCGAAGTAAACTTGGATTTGCGTGATTATTTGGTGTGTGTTGTCCTCCCACTACAACTTGGGAAATGCAGTTCTCCCTTTTATCCATAATAGTCACATCATGTAGACTAGTCCACCGCACATCTGCAAGCTTTTGGCTAGAGCACACGTGCAAAGACCAGAATAGGCATATTTGCTATTTAACGCAACAGTTTGTGACAACAACAAAAAACGGTAGTTGAAAACGCAATGGAAACACATTTAACTTTCAATGTTTATTTGGTACATGAAAACTTCAGCGAAAAAGTACATTTTGTGTGCACTGTCACCACGCACTGATTTTAATCTGCAACAAGTCAGTTTGGTGAAAGACACCACTGGTGGGAAAATACGCATGTTTTCTATATGCAGATTTTTGAATTTTTGCATGATAATCTGTCGCTAATTGGATGTAAAACATGCTACTACGGCTGAAGAAAAAAAAGAACCATGAAGAGCAGAGCAGATCTTTCTGTTCTCTTCAAAATTAGCCCCATGGAATGTCTCTGTAGGGTAGGGTGCTAGTGACAGTGGAGAGGGGGGGGGGGGGGGGGGGGGGGGTAAATGAAACACAGCATGGGTAAAGCAGCCTTCCCCATGAGAGCCTAACCTCATGCTGAACCCAAAGCCACACCTTTAGAAGGGGTCAGAAGTTCAACTACCCAATATTTATCTACTCCACTCTAACCTCTTTCCTCGGCTTTTAAAGTACAGTCAATTATATCAGTGTGGGCCTGGTTTCAATGGTTTTGCATTAAGTTTGTTTTGTAGTGCATTAATTTTACATACAGTACGAGTCAAACGTTTGGACACCTACTCATTCAAGGGTTTTTCTTAATTTTTACTATTTTCTACATTGTGGAATAATAGTGAAGACATCAACTATGAAACACCACATATGGAATCATGAGGTAACCAAAAAAGTGTTGAACAAATCAAAATATATTTGAGATGCTTCAAAGTAGCCACCCTATGCCTTGACAGCTTTGCACACACTTGGCATTCTCTCAAGCAGCTTCACCTGGAATGCTTTTCCAACAGTTTTGAAGGAGTTCCCACATATGCTGAGCACTTGTTGGCTGCTTTTCCTTCACTCTGTTGTCCAACTCATCCCAAACCATCTCAATTGGGTTGAGGTTGGGTGATTGTGGAAGCCAGGTCATCTGATGCAGCACTCCATCACTCCCCTTCTTGGTCAAATAGCCCTTAAAACCTCTTGACGCTAGGGGTCAGATTATTATTATTATTTTTTTTAATAACGTTCCCAAGGTAAACGGACTATTTCTCAGGTCCAGATCGTAGAATATGCATATAATTTACAGATTAGGATAAAAAACACTCCAAAGTTTCCAAAACTGTCAAAATATTGTCTGTGAGTATTACAAAACTGATTCTGCAGGCGAAAACCTGAGACCATCTAACCCGGAAGTGATTTTTTAAATTTGATTGTATCTGTGTTACCTGGCCTGTCTTTCTTCCATTTAAAGGGGTATCAACCAGATTCCTTTTTCAATGGCTTCCTCAGGCTGTGACCAGGCTTTAGACAGTTTCAGGCATTTATTTTGAAAAATGAGCGAGATTTTTCAAAAGTAGTCAGGTGTCCTCTGATTAGTTCCTGCGCGCAAGAGGGTAGCTCTCCGTTCTCTTTTTCTCTCTTATTGAATAGGTTACGGTCCGGTTGAAATATTATCGATGTTTGTTAAAAACAACCTGAGGATTGATTATAAAAAACATTTGACATGTTTCTAAGACCATTACGGATAGTTTTTGGAATTTTCGTCAAACGGAACGAGGCTTTGGTTTTCTAAACATAACGCGCAACCCAAATGGCGTTTTTTGGTTATAAAAGTAATATTTATCGAACAAAAATAACCTTTGTTGTGTAACTGGGAGTCTCGTGAGTGCAAACACCCAAAGAATATCAAAGGTAAGCGATTCATTTTTATTGCTTTTCTGACTTTCGTGACCATGCTAATTTGGGGCTAGATGTTCTAGCATTGATTGATACACTCACAAAAGCTTGAATTTCTTTCTATGTAAAGCATATTTTCAAAATCTGACACGATAGGTGGATTAACAACAAGCTAAGCTGTGTTTTGGTATATTTCACTTGTGATTGCATGATTATAAATATTTTTAGTAATATTTTGCGCCCTGCAATTCAGCGGTTGTTTAGGAAAATGATCCCGTAAAAGGGATCCGTAGCGCAGAGAAGTTAAACAGCCTGGAGGTATGTTGGGTCATTGTCCTTTTGAAAAACAAATGATAGTCCCACTAAGCGCAGACCAGATGGGATGGCTTTTGGCTGCAGAATTCTGTGGTAGCCATGCTGGTTAAGTGTGCCTTGAATTCTAAATAAATCAGACAGTGTCACCAGCAAAGCACCCCCACACCATCACACTTTCTCCTCCATGCTTCCCGGTGGGAAACAAACATGCGGAGATCATCCGTTCATAAAGACACGGCAGTTGTAACCAAAAATAACCAATTTGGACCAGACCAAAGGACAAATTTCCACCGATCAAATGTCTATTGCTTGTGTTTCTTGGCCCAAGAAAGTCTCATCATTTTATTGGTGTCCTTAAGTAGTGGTTCCTTTGCAGCAATTTGACCATGAAGGCCTGATTTATGCAGTCTCCTCTGAACAGTTGATGTTGAGATGTGTGTTACTTGAACTCTGTGAAGCATTACTTTTGGCTGCAATCTGAGGTGTAGTTAACTCTAACTTATCCTCTGCAGCAGAGGTAACTCTGGGTCTTCCTTACCTGTGGCGGTCTTCATGAGAGACAGTTTCATCATAGCGCTTGATGGTTTTTGCGACTGCACCTGAAGAAAATGTCAAAGTTCTTGAAATTTTCTGGATTGACTGACCTTCATGTCTTAAAGTAATGATGGACTGTCGTTTCTCTGCTAATTTGAACTGTTCTTGCCATAATATGGACTTGGTCTTTTACCAAATAGGGCTATCTTTTGTATACTACCCCTACCATGTCACAACACAACTGACTCAAACTCATTAAGGACAGTAATTCCACAAATTAACTTTTGACAAGGCACACCTGTTTATTGGAAAGCATTCGAGGTGACTACCTTATTAAGCTGGTTGAGAGAATGCCAAGAGTGCGCAAAGCTGTCATCAAAGCAAAGGGTGGCTACTTTGAAGAATCTCAAATATATTTAGATTTGTTTAACACTTTTTTGGTTACATGATTCCATATTAGAGGTCGACCGATTAATCGAAATGGCCAATTAATTAGGGCCGATTTCAAGTTTTCATAACAATCGGAAATCGGGATATTTGGACACCGATTTGGCCGATTATTATTATTATTATTTTTTTTTTTTACACCTTTATTTAACTAGGCAAGTCAGATTAAGAACACATTCTTATTTTCAATGACGGCCTATGAACGATGGGTTAACTGCCTCGTTCAGGGGCAGAACGACAGATTTTCACCTTGTCAGCTCAATCTTTCAATCTTGCAACCTTACAGTTAACTAGTCCAACGCTCTCATTGCACTCCACGAGGAGACTGCCTGTTACGCGAATGCAGTAAGCCAAGGTAAGTTGCTAGCTAGCATTAAACTTATAAAAAACAATCAATCATAATCACTAGTTAACTACACATGGTTGATGATATTACTAGTTTATCTAGCGTGTCCTGCGTTGCATATAATTGATGCGGTGCGTATCGTTGCTCCAATGTGTACCTAACCATAAACATCAATACACAGAAGTATATATTTTTAAACCTGCATATTTAGCTCAAATAAATCCAGGTTAGCAGGCAATATTAACCAGGTGAAATTGTGTCACTTCTCTTGCGTTCATTGCACGCAGAGTATATGCAACAGTTTGGGCGCCTAATTTGACAGAATTTTACATAATTATGACATAACATTGAAGGTTGTGCAATGTAACAGGAATATTTAGACTTATGGATGCTACCCGTTAGATAAAATACAGAACGGTTACGTATTTCACTGAAAGAACAAACGTTTTGTTTTCGAGATGATAGTTTCCGGATTCGACCATATTAATGACCTAAGGCTCGTATTTCTGTGTGTTATTATGTTATAACTAAGTCTATGATTTGATAGAGCAGTCTGACTGAGCGGTGGTAGGCAGCAGCAGGCTCGTAAGCATTCATTCAAACAGCACTTTCGTGCGTTTTGCCAGCAGCTCTTCGTTGTGCGTCAAGCATTGCGCTGTTTATGACTTCAAGCCTATCAACTCCCGAGATTAGGCTTGTGTAACCGATGTGAAATGGCTAGCTAGTTAGCGGGGTGCGAGCTAATAGCGTTTCAAACGTCACTCGCTCTGAGAATTGGAGTGGTTGTTCCCCTTGCTCTGCATTGTTAACGCTGCTTCGAGGGTGGCTGTTGTCGTTGTGTTCCGGGTTCGAGCCCAGGGAGGAGCGAGGAGAGGGACGGAAGCTATACTGTTACACTGACAATACTAAAGTGCCTATAAGAACATCCAATAGTCAAATGTTAATGAAATACAAATGGTGTAGAGAAATAGCCCTATAATAACTACAACCTAAAACTTCTTACCTGGGAATATTAAAGACTCATGTTAAAAGGAACCACCAGCTCTCATATGTTCTCATGTTCTGAGCAAGGAACTAAAACTTTAGCTTTTTTACATGGCACATATTGCGCTTTTACTTTCTTCTCCAACACTTTGTTTTTGCATTATTTAAACCAAATTGAACATGTTTCATTATTTATTTGAGGCTAAATTTATTTATTATATTAAGTTAAAATAAGTGTTCATTCAGTATTGTTGTAATTGCCATTATTACAAATAAAAAAATATTTTGTGGGGGAAAAAGGGGGGGGGGGGCAAATCGGCATCGGCTTTTTTGGTCCTCCAATAATCGGTATCGGCGTTGAAAAATCATAATCGGTCAACGTCTATTCCATATGTGTTATTTTATAGTTTGTGTCAGCACTATTATTCTACAATGTAGAAAATAGTACAAAATAAAGAAACACCCTGGAATGATTAGGTGTGTCCAAACGGTATACTGGTACTGTATAATCCTTTGCTTTTTCATAAGTCAGTGGAGCCTTCACAAAAGTTAGGCTATTCAAAAACTCTTAAAAGGGGTAGCCTAACACCCATTCCAAAGTCACAAATGAATTAACAGCCATGACTAGAAAGTTTTTTAAAAAGGGATAGACAAATGAGCTGGGACAGATATGAGGGAACATAGTGTGATGACTGGTGGGGCATGGATTTGAACACATGCAGAGAGGGGATTGTTTGAGTGCAGAGGGCAGCGCCTTTAACCCTAAATGCTCAACCAACCTCAGGCACTAATGTAATCTTTCTTAAAAGGAAATGAACAGTGCCACACAGCACTTAAACCCCTGTGGATTTTCTGAAAATCTACTAATCTCATTAGATCCCCAAATGGGCAGCAGGCTTGGCGGAATATTGTCAGGGCGCTGCCCCTCCCACATTGTTCACTAAGATTATCCCAACTTTCTTTAATGTACTCACATTTTTAAATGGTATTCCCAGACACTTGCAGAGGTGATAATTTAATTCACTGGTGCGTACATGGACTTGCCATTAGACATAATATTACTTTCCAACTGCAATTGTTGCTTTGGGGTTTCACTAGCCAAGGCTTTCGAACAAGCGGCATAGCTAAAGCTTGTGGTCGAGTTGATGGTTCATTGACAATATGGTAAAACAATGTTCGACCAACCTTAAAATTGGTGATACTTAATTTATTCTAAATTTTGAAGGCACCAGTGTCTTATTAACAACTGTTTACAGTTGCAGGTGGAACTCCAAAAACCAGAGGATGTTCACAAAAATATGAAATCTACTTTTTGCACCGCGTGAAGAGGTTTCTCGCCATCTTAGCTGACAAACATCTCGTATTTCCTAACATCTTTGCTGGAACTAGTCATTTCTAAGCAACGTGGCTACGGCCACATGTAGAAGAATGCACAGCATTACACAATGCTACCAAAACACAAAAATGTATTTAATTATTTCTGAATATTCCCTGGTTATCGGGGTTCCACCTGCAACTGGACATTGGTGCAATTCAAAAATCAAGAATTATGGAAGTATCACCAAGGTAGGTAGAAAAGTGTTCACCTATCTATAATCCATCCTACATTAGAACACCATATGGAAGAAGTAGCCATACAAGGATCTAACTAGAGCTGTGGTTTCATGAGCCAGTGGTCTAGTTGGAACAATGCTTCAAATATTTGAGAAGGGATGCAAGAACTTAGTGGGTTTTCAACAACAACACATTTGGCAGAAGAAGTTCTGCCCCCATTTATTTTCAACGAGATGAGGGCACGTGGAGAAATATTGGGGGATTGTGGAAAGGTGAGCGGTGAGAACCCTGCTAGCAGAGTGGTAGAAGAAGTTGAGCTCTACTCTGCACATTTCAAGCGAAACGTTATCAAAACCCACTGTTTCAAGCACGTATCATCTTCCTGGTAACATACACTTCTCACAGAGTTTGACTGAGGCAACAGTTAAAGATGGAATCCGCATTAAGGGAAACAGAACCACTGTCCGCCCCAGCACCTTTGTTATTGTTTTGCGGATGAAAATGAGGTGATGTGTGTCTAGTAAAAAACCATTGCAATACATATTCTGCTGTTCTATCGAAAGCATGCAATGATGTCCCGTAATGTAATATCCCAATCGTTAGTGGCAGATTCACCATTAAGGATCCCAGCTTTAATGCCTCCATGTTCCCTTTGTGAAGTGTCGAACGACAAGTATAACATGTACATTCACCAACACTCACCGGCATCATATTGGCGGCTCTGTCTGTCAGAACGACGGGGGCATCAAATCAACAATGTCGAACTTGGAAAGGGTGAATTCGATGTCTTCTAGCTATCTGCTAACGATATCCAAAGTTATGGCTGGAGATTCTGCCCAGTAGCGCCAACAGTTCAGTGATGAGGGCCAGCCCAGGCCTCTTCCTATGCAATGCAATATAAAACGGATATGAGCTAATTAACTGTTACAGTAACTAGATACCTATCCAACTAACGCTAGTTAACTAACTGCATACAGACTATGTGGCAAGCAGTGAGACGTAACGTTGTTAGGCCGAGTGGGTCAGAGCTCAGGTATTCTAACGTTACGGTAAACACTGACATCAACTCATCAACACTTGGGCCTGGATCGAACCTTCTATTGATGATGAATACCAAACATTGACACTACGGTTGCCCTTACTATATAGCTAGAGAGTTATCCACGTTAATGTTTCAATGGTTACTTTAACATTGTACTGTAAGTAGTTAACTATTTATAGGCTAGGTAGCTAGCTAACGTTAGCTAGTTAGTAGTGTCATACCATCAGTATAATTTGGTCAGTGTGGAACTTGGCTAGCTAGCCAATTAGACAGTTAGCTAAAGTTAGGCCCTCAGCAAGACCTAACTATCTAGCTAACGTTACCTAGCTACTGCTAGTTCTGTCATGCTAGCTAACGTAACGTTCGTTGCCAATTGTTTGTATCGTAGTTTTAACTGAAATTTTAGGAGCGTTGGGTAGCGCTTAGCTAACGTTAGCACCTAGTTTTTGAATGTCAAACATGATTAACGTTAGTCTTGTTCGGGTGGATTGTTTACTAGCTAACGTTAGTGAATAGCTAGTCTAACTTAGGTCGCGAGATAACGTTAACTAGCTAGCTAATCAGCTGATGAAACGATAGCTAGCAAGTAACGTTAGCTAGCTACTGAAATAAACAACAAAAGCGTTACTTACAGATGTCAGAGACAATTCCTGTTCATTCTTGGTCGTCGTAGCCTATCGCGAGTGATTCAGGCCTAATTAAGCTACTGATACCTCTCACCAAGTAACCTAAAGTACTAGAACCATAAAATGCGGTCAAAGATCTTTACAACTAACCCAAGATAGACCAGAGTGAACCCTAGTGTGCAGAACAAGCAAGGAGGTGGGAAGAGCCAAACACTTCTTCTTCTTCGATGAGGTTTAACGGCGGTTGGCATCCAATAAATATTGCATTATCGCCACATACTAGACTGGAGTACAACTCCCTTATACTTTGCTTGAAAAAAATGATTAACCCATTAACCCAACCATCTAACACAGGGGTGGGCAAACTTTTTGGCTCAAAGGCCACATCAGGATTTTCAAATTCAACGGAGGAACACAGTTTTGGGCGGACCAATTGTTTGTTAAAAGCAATTTGTGGGGGCCTCCCGAGTGGCGCAGCGGTCTAAGGCACTGCATTGCAGTGTTTGAGATGTCACTACAGACCCGGGTTCAATCCCAGGCTGTGTCACAGCTGGCCTTGACTGGGAGACCAATGAGGCAGTGCACAATTGGCCCAGCATCCTCCGGGTCAGGAGAGGGTTTGGCAGGCTGAGATTTCCTTGTCCCATCGCTCTGTGGTGGGCTGGGTTCATGCATGCTGACACAGTCGCCAGGTGTTTCCTCTGACATATTGGTGTGGCTGGCTTCCAGGTTAAGCGGGCAGTGCGGCTTGGCTTGTGTTTCGGAGGACACACAGCTCTCAACCTTCGCCTCTCCCGAGTCCGTACGGGAGTTGCAGCAATTGGACAGTTGGATACCACGAAAAAGGGGTAAAAATTTTTTTTTTTAAATGTAATGTCTCGCGGGCCGGATTGAAGTGTCTGCCCGGCGGGCCAGATACAGCAAGAAGGTGGGCAGAGCCAAGCATGTATTTGCATATTTCCATTAGGGTGGGAGGAGCTAAATGTGTAATGGCTGGAATGGAATAAATAGAATGGAAACTTTTCCCACCAGCCTCCACTGGTGTGTGTATTTGCGTGTGTGCAATAACTCAATTTGCCCTTGCACTCCTTCTAAACAACGGCATTTTTAGAAACTTTGGCCAAAGTTAAAGTCTACAAAACTTTGTCCACTCCATTCGTAACAGATTGTAGTTTTGGAGAAAAAAAAACTGTATTGAGATCAAATGTTCCATTGATGAGAACATTTGCTGAGTGTCGGCCAAAATCCATCTCTTACTGCCGAACACTCGGCTTCCTCTCACAACCATATTTGATCCCACACCAGCAGCTGGGTGGAAGGGACACTATTGTTCAAAACACCTTGTAACTCTTCTACAATAAAATCTCATACACCCAAGTACTTCTCTGTAGCTGCCACCACCACAACATTTATCCTCTGATTTACGTTCCATTCCTGCGGTACAGTTGACAACCATGAACGCCAAAAAAACGATCTTACTGAAGCTTATTCCTACCACTCTCTATTGGCCTCGGCCTACTCACAGGGATCCATCTAGTATCCTTAACCCTGGACCTATCTTCCTCTTTTACATTTTTTTATCCTTTATTTAACTAGCCAAGTCAGTTAAGAACAAATTCTTATTACAATGACGGCCTACCCCGGCCAAACCCAAACAACGCTGAGCCAATCATGGCCGGATGTGATACAGCCTGGACTCGACCCAGGGACTGTAGTGACGCCTCTTGCACTGAGATGCAGTGCCTTAGACTAGTACTGCCTTTCTCTCACCGGACACTCAATCAATCAATCAAGTTTATTTTATATAGCCCTTCGTACATCAGCTAATATCTCGAAGTGCTGTACAGAAACCCAGCCTAAAACCCCAAACAGCAAGCAATGCAGGTGTAGAAGCACGGTGGCTAGGAAAACCTCCCTAGAAAGGCCAAAACCTAGGAAGAAACCTAGAGAGGAACCAGGCTATGAGGGGTGGCCAGTCCTCTTCTGGCTGTGCCGGGTGGAGATTATAACAGAACATGGCCAAGATGTTCAAAATGTTCATAAATGACAAGCATGGTCAAATAATAATCAGGAAATAATCAGCTCTCACAGTATAACTGATCCTAACTTGACTTTATCTGTTAAAGACTGCATCAAAACTTCTCTGTTTCACCACGCTCTCCAATGGGTCTGTGTCGCACCAAAACGGCAGGCGTCACAGACACCGGGAATCTTCAACTTCAGTTGACCACTCCAGTTGACCACTCCTTAATGCCACTCCAGTTATTACTCTTTTCAACAGCGCCCTGCTCCGGAGAGGAAAGCAAGTCACAGTTCTTGACCCCATTTGCGTGGTGCGTACAGCTCCCTCTAGATGGCAGTAACTCCAGAAATCTACACGATTCCACTCCAAGTCACTTTCACCAACCCAACATTCCCCAACCTCTTCTCAACCAAATCTGACACTACATGGATCAGCCAGAAGGTAAGGATCCATTCTCTCCAAAAATCTCACTCCAACTTTTTCATCATCAAACTCGGCGGTCTTCACCGCATCTGCCACTGCAGTTAATTCATCCTGACTCTCATCACGTTCAATTTCCTTCTGTAGCTCTTCCAAAAGTTATTTGTAATACATCATTTCAAAAGTTATTTGTAATACATCATTCCATATTTACTCAAAACATGTTCCAATTTTCCTTTTTTTCCTGTTCGCTATATTCTCCTTCATCATATCTTCCAGAAGGCTTGTGCTATCCCCCCCTCAATATTTACATATAATACAGTATGTTCCACTTTTCTAATTTTTTTCCCTTTCTGCCAACTTACCCCCAACAGCTCTGTTCACAACCAACATGCTACTGTGCATGCACTCTATTGCACACCTGACTCAGTGAGCTATCCCATCGCCATCTCACCGGCCCCTAACCCCTCTCCAAGTTTAGCTGGAATTCAGCCTTAAGGAATTGAGAAATAGGATCGGTTGACCTCACAGCCTCCCTATTCATCTATTCCTCTTATCTAGCTCTGTTTCCACCTACTGTTCTGGCGTGTGAGTTCATTACACTTGGTAGAAAAATTTCCCTACCAACTGACCCTACACCCATTTAAAAAATGGATGGGACACTATCTCTTAACACAGTTTGTAACTCTTCTGCAGTAAATCTCGTACACCCACATACTTCTCTGCAGCTGCCACCACCACAGGTATTTTCTGTGATTTATGTTCCATTTCTGCAGTACAGTTGATGACAAAGGCTATGAACGCTAAGAATTCAACCTTACTGAAGTACATGTTATTCATATCACTCTCTATTGCCTACTCACAGGGATTCTCTTAGGCTCATTCACCCTGGACCCATCTGCCTCTACTACTCTTTTCAGTGCCTCAGCATACAACAACTTCTATACTACTCTGATCCTGCCAACCTCAACCTGCCTTCTCTCATCGGACACTTATGATCTTCAGCACCATGGGTACCCATACAGTTAACATACACAACCTCTTCCACCGGTACTACATAATCCCACCTACACACTTCTCACATCTACGAATCTCTCTCCTGCACACAGCTACCTCATGACCATAAGCTTGACACCTAAAACACAGTAATGGGTTAGGGATAAAAGCTAAAGACTCGGGATAAAGACTCTGCATCAAAACTCAGCAGAACAGACAATGTCTTCTCTGTTTCACCATGCTCTCTACCAGGTCTGCGTCGCACAAAACGGTGGACATCACAGACACTGGGAATTTTCACTTCAATTGCTCCTCTTCAACACTTAACGCCACCCCAGTTATCACTCCTTTCAATGGCGTCCTGCTCCGGATAGCAAAGCAAGTCACAGTACCTGTCCCTAGGCGTTTGGTACGAAGCGCCCACTCCCTCTGGATGGTAGAAACACAAATAATCACTGCAAGTCCTCTTCGAGTTACTTTTACCAACTCAACAGTCCCACACCTCTTCTCCACCTAACCTGACACCACATATGGATCCGCCAGAAGGAAAGGATCCATTCTCTCCAAAAATCTCACTCCCACTGGGCCAGAGTCCTCTTTGTCATCATCAGGACGAGGCTCAATCTCGGCGGTCTTGACTGCACCTGCCACAAGAGGTAACTCATCACCACTCTTGTCAGTTGTAGATTTTAATCAAAAGGGAACTATAACGCTCTCCCAGAAGCTTGGCTGGTGCATAGTGGTATGTTGCCTTCTTCCACCTTTTGCCTTTCTGTTTTCCTGCCACGCTGGATTCCCTTCCTTTGTCTTCTTCCCACCCATCCTCACTCTCAAAAGGTGTAGTGGTAAATGTTGCCTTCCATATTTGAATTTTCTCTTTTCCTGCCATCTTCCTCTAATCAGCCTCACCCAACTTTCTTATTTTTCTATGTTATTATTGTGGTCCGCAAATAAGAGTTAGAGGTGCACCTCGCAACCCACTTTACGGGTGGTAAACTATAGAGAAAATATCCATTGTATGGAAAAAGGTGGAAAAACTGACATCATACAAAAAGAGACATAAAGAAAAACAACCCACTCCTTCAGTCACATTCCAATTCAAGTCACCTCCCTACACAGGCTCAGGGGCCTGTGAGGGCAGAACATCCTTTGACAGGATTTCTTGCAACGCCTCGGCTGTAAACTCACTGAGTCCCAAATTGTCAATAATTTCTTTGTTTGTGCTGTGCAGTTTATGAACATTGCAATAAATGCTACAAAGTCCACATTTTTTACGTAATATATCAGAATCCCTTTATTGCTGCGAAACATTCACGGGTGCAGTCTCAATTACCATTGCATCTGAACGTCTAATAGTGAGCGACCCAGCTCTACGTATTCTACTGGTTTGTGACCCACTGACAACGACCCCCGTTAGAAGGCAGTCCAAAAGTTGACATACACAGGTGTCACAACCTGATCTGTTTCACCTGTCCTCATTATTGTCTCCATCCCCTCCAGATGTTGCTTGTTTTCCCCAGTGTATTTATCCCTGCGTTTCCTGTCTCTCTGTGCCAGTTCGTCTTGTATGTTTAGTCAAGTCAACCAGCGTATTTTTCTCGTGCTCCTTTTGCTATTCTCCTTTTTCTAGTCCTCCCGGTTTTGACCCTTGCCTGTTTCTGGACTCTGTACCTACCTGCCTGACCATTCTGCCTGCCTTGACCACGAGCCTGTCTGCCATTCTGTACCTCCTAAACTCTGATCTGGTTTTGACCTTTTTCCTGTTTACGATCATTCTCTTGCCTACCCCTTTGGATTATTAAACATTGTAAAGACCCTGCCCGCGCAAGACACAGGGATTCTATAGCTAAATAGCCCAGTACTGCAGTCCGTCACATTGTACAGTGCAGTATTTTCCATTCCATCCTAACGGAAACCCAGAGGGTTTTTTGTTTTTCTTGGAATAGAAACACCATAATATTAAGCAAATTAATTGAACCCCCAGTCTCCCGCGTGCCCCGCATTCTCTGGTACAGACATGGCCTGCTCTCCCTTACGTAAGGAATTAGGCACTTTCCCATGTTTACTACAGTATTGTAGCCTAATAAACAAATGCAGGTGGCTTATATCTTCTAAATGCTTTATTATCCAAATGTAAATGTATATACTGTACAGTACTGTATTTCTTCATCAGCATCTTTATGCTTTCGTTAATAAAATGAGAAAAATACTCTTTCAAAATGCAGATGCTGATTTAGTTATAGATCCAAACAAATTACTATGGGAATAAATATCACTGATTTACAGAAATATAGAAACAAAGTTGTCTAATGAAGGTAAATCCTCCAATGTCACATTGTACAGTACCATATTTTCCATTCCATCCTAACGGAAACCACAAGGGTTTCGTTTTTCGTTTTTCTCAGAATAGAAGCACTATAATATTAATCAAATTAATTAAGCCAAATTTCTTAAAATCAATCCCATATACTATATTATTACAAAAAAGGTTTTAAATTCTCTGGTAATGCCAATATGGAAGGCTATCAAATGCTTCTCAAAGATGCCCTCTGGTGGTCAAACTGGCACTAACTTGCATTAACAGAAAAAATGGCTGACAACTTGTTGTGCAGCAGCCCGCAAAATGTGCTGAAGTATGACGCAACTTTTAAAGGAGGAACCACTGTCGGGACACCTGTACTCCTATTGGCTGCAGGTGTGTGAATCATTTTCCTCTCAGGCTTGGGGCGGAGCTCCACGATATAGAACTGTTAGATGGCTATCAGCAGAGCCTTGTCATTCAGCCTCATTTACTGCCTTTTTAAATAACATAGCTGATATGGCTGACTTGCTTAAACAAATGTGCTTTCTACTGACAATTGAGATGTACAAACTATGGCATAAGGGGACGGATTGCCTCGAGCGGATAAGAGGCAATCCGTAATTTCGATTAAGACATTAATGAGCGAGTAAGGACAGACGTAGTCAATATAACTTTTGAAATGTACAGCGACAGAATTCAGAACATGGGCCGTTCTTAAAGTGTTCTCCCTGTACACCAAGTCAGAACTGTAGGATAAATAAAGGGGGCATAAAAGAAGACAATGAAAGCTCTTACAATATTCGATAACGAAATTTCTCTAAAACAAGCTATAGTCTACATGTGTACCACCAAGTCAGAACAGTAGGCTAAATTATGAGAGGAAGAGGGACCAAATTATTAGGGTGAGGCAAATGGACTACTAACAGCTTACTACACAGCATACACTTAGTATTACTTTCTTAGCTACAGTATACACATCTCCCTGGCATATTACATAATTTATGTAGCAGCATACAATACATTTTTGGACTCACCTTGTTGTGCTATGCCCACTTGAACAGGAAGGGGGCGTGGCGGTCCTTCATGGTCAAATTTTGGCATCACATTTTGTCATAAGTCTGGCATTCATTTTACATTTTAGTCATTTAGCAGACGCTCTTACTTAGAGCGACTTACAGTAGAGTGCATACATTTTATTACATTTTACATTTTTACATATTACATATTACATTTTACATACTGAGACAAGGATATCCCTACCGGCCAAACCCTCCCTAACCCGGACGACGCTATGCCAATTGTGCGTCGCCCCACGGACCTCCCGGTTGCGGCCGGCTGCGACATAGCCTGGGCGCGAACCCAGCCTAGCCTGGGAGAAACCCAGAGACTCCAGTGGCGCAGCTAGCACTGCGATGCAGTGCCCTAGACCACTGCGCCACCCGGGAGGCACTACTGGATTTCTCTGGATTTATGGCTTTCAAGACAACTGGGAACTTTGAAAAACACCTTCAAATCATGACGTCAGTGTTCTTCAGGTCGGAGCTCTAGAAAGTGTTCCAAGTTCCCCACTGGGAATTCCGAGTTTGATGACCGTTCAATACTTATTTTCCCCAGTCAGAGCTCCTTTTTCCCCAGAGTTCCCAGATGTTTTGAACTCACTGAAGTCTGATATTTCCCAGTTCTGAGTTTCCAGTTGTTTTGAACGCGGCAGAAGTCATGCTGGATTGACAGCATGGCCAATGTAGAATGTTTATCCTTTTAAGCTTGGAAAAGAGACCCTTAAACCCAGACTTGGACCACACACCGTCTCAACTGAATAGCAGGCTAGTGACTGCTTTGCAATGCTTGCAGTTAGCCACTGATTCCTTCCAAACCATTCATTGTTGAAGTTGCATTTTCCAATTTGTTGTGTAATGGTCGATGAGCACCGATAGGTTCTATCTATAATTTCTCTTCATAATTTCTCTTGACATGTCAAGGATTGAAAAAGATTTGCCAGTAGATTGACGATGACTGCTAGCTTTCTAGCTAACATTTTGAAAGTATGATGATCAGTCCAGTCAAATCTATGGTCGATATAACGTGATTTGACTCATTTTATCTGTGGCCAATGACCTGGAGTCTTCTTGGATGGGCACTTCTAATGTAACTCTATTACAGCACCCAAGGAGCTTGAATTTTTGAGATCTCCCCATAGATGTTGCAGTGACGTAGTGACCCCATGAGTGACAGAACACTGAGCCAATCATGGCACAACTAGAGAACATTACCAACCCCTACTCTAGGTATTTTCCCCTGGCTGTCCCACCACCACAGAAAGCACTGTGCTAGGCCGAAACAAATGCTTTTTTTACTCAAGAAAGCAAAAAAGAGACCATGTTGGTATGCGGTTTTATGAACTCAATATATATTTTTAATTGTTTGCAAAAATATGTGACACAAATGAATGCCAAAATAACAGGCAAACATTATTTTTTTAGCTAAACAGTTGGTGCCCTGAATGACGGGTCGCCACTGACCGCAAGCGATGTGTGTTAATGTTAAGAACAAGCGCCACCAGTTGGTCAGAAGATACTATTATCAATAGGCAGTAGGGTAACACTTTACAATAAGGTTCCATTTGTAAAGGGATTATAAAAAGGTTGTAATTACATTAATTATTATTTAAACATTTGTATGTGCATTACAAACCATTAACAAACAGTTATATCGCATTGGTCAAAATAGAGCAATAATTGGTCAGTGTTTGCCAAATAGCGAGCCAATATTTACCTCCAGTTATTAACCATTTATAAATGCACATACAAATGCTTATACAATCAACCCTTATGATTCATCATGCAACCTTATTTTCAATAGTTGCACAGTTAAACAAGTTATTTGTGCTCTGTCCCAGGAAAATAAGTGGTTGGTTTTCATGTGTCTTAACCCACCTTTGAAACCCTGATGTCCTGACCAAATGTATTCAATTATCATTCCCAACATATTACCCCTTACTAGATTATATCAACACACTTACTACTTCTCTGTGATAGTCCAAGTATGGTGAATGCTCTGGTGTGAAATGGTAACCGTAATACCTTTGGTTGGTGAAACAGTGGAGGATGTATCCTCTCAACGTTGAATGTTTTGGTCTTCATAACCACCAGTCATTGACTGAACATGTTTAACTAAGTGTTGAATCTTCTCTCAGGTAGTGATGAGTACCCAATACTGCCTATACTGTAAGTATGTCTAAGCTCTAAGTGAACTCTCAAATAATCTATAAATGATTTACCCACATGTATAACTGCTAAAAGTATGCCTTATTTTAAAGCCAGACTTTAACATTTATAACAGTATTGTAACGACCCTGGGTTTATAAGCACAGGGTCGTTACAGTATATAATGTCCTCAAACATGCAATACATAGTAAGAACAAAATGGAATTTAACGGAAGAATACATTGGGAAAAATTTTTTAATTGCAGTGACTCAAATGTGTAGCCTATCAGTGGTATAGTGAGTAGCCTAGCTAATTCAGATAAACTGGGGGGTGTCTTTTTCTCCCCTTTTTAACATTACAAGTCAGAATAGAAATTTACAACAGATGTCTGGGCTGAGATTCACAAAACCTTTTTAAGAGGACATTTCTTAACTATAGACTTAAGAAGTTAAGCAAAATTGCTATTCCTCAAATAGATTATTGGAAATGTTCTTGCACTATTTCAAAAAGTTAAAAAGAAATGTGATTCTTGAAAATTAAGTTGTTGAAAAGGTTCTTCATTCCAAGACAGCTAAACCCTTGTCTCACAGGACAGTCAGAGAGAAAGCTCATAAAAGCAATTAAAAAAAATTAAAAAAATTCACACAAACTTCATCTGAAGTTTCAGTATTGATTTTAAACCCAAGAACAGGTTTTAGAACAGTGATATCAGTAAGAAATATGCTTACATGATTGTCATTAGTAAATAAATAGCTAGCTAAAACTATCTTATGAAGATATTTTCGAAGTTCGTAAGAAAATCATTAAATCTTAAGAAAAATTCTTGAGAAATTGCACTTACGAACTATTCTTAGAACTTGTTTTTTCTTAAGATACTTAAGTTTTTGCGTAAGAAGTATTTTGTGAATCTCGGCCGTGTTTCCTTCTTGTTAAGCATTTTCCCATCATGGACTCTGAGACCTTATGGGAATCTGGGGGAGAAAAGGAATTCATGACAATTTAGCATAGACACTCTAGCTACACATAAATCTACTATCATTATAATGATTTATATAATTTAGGCTTAGCTAGTTATGTTATCAACTGCTAGCTAATAATAATAGTTAGCTAACTAGTGTTTAACATTACTTGCTAACACTAATAGCTAGCTACCACAGATTAAAGGGGCTAGCTAGTTATCATAATTTTTGCTATTACACTAACTAGGTAGCTAACTAGATAGTAAGTTAGTCAAAAGATGTTTATACCTAACCCAAGATAGACCACAGCCTGTTGTTTCCAATAGGAGCAAATTAATGATAGTGTGCAAAACAAGTAGGAGGTGGGCAGAGACAAGAATGAGCTAGTGAAATCCTATTGGCGCATTCTAGCATTTTTTTTATATTTCCATTGGGAACGCCTACTCTGTGAAGTGAGCGTGTGCAATAATAATTTGCCCTTGCACTCCTCAACAATGTAATTTTTTGAAACTTTGGCAAAAGGTAAAGCGTACAAAAGGCAGTCTGCTCTTTTTGTTACAGATTCTAGTTTTGGAAACAGAAAATGGAAACATTACTATTTTTAAAAATCACTCATTTTGTCGAGATCACAACTTATTCATCTCATGATCACGACAGAACAAGCGTTTTTTTCACGAGATAAACTATATAAATAGGAGTGGAGGCATTGATGATACATTGACAGTATGGCTGAGAGCCCACAGTTAATGAGCACATATATTTTTATTGATTGCTACACTAATGGTACATTTCATGCAAGCATCATGCTTTCATTTGTGTTTGGAGCTCATCAGTTTATAATTTAGAATGTTAGCTCAAGGTAAGGAACTTTGAGCTTGCTAAGAGCTCTTGGGGCATCTAAGCCCTCGTGGGGCATTTAGGCCCTGACCAATGCCTGACAGACAGTTTGTCTCCCAGGCTGTACGCCACTCCTAAGACTAAAGCCAATCGCATGCCAGCAACAACGCAGCTACTGTGCCTTCAGAAAGTATTCATACGCCTTGACATATTCTATATTTTGTTGTGTTACGGCCTGAATTTTGTCACCCATCTACACACAATACCACATAATGACAAAGTGAAAACATGTTTTTAGAAATGTTTGCAAATGTATTGAAAATTAAATACATAAATATCTAATTTACATAATTATTCACACCCCTGAGTCAATACTTTGTAGAAGCACCTGTGGCAGTGATTACAGCTGTGAGTATTTCTGGGCAAGTCTCGAAGAGCTTCCCACATCTGGATTGACCAACATTTGCCCATTTTTCTCTTCAAAATTCTTCAAGCTCCATCAAATGTTTGTTGATCATTGCTAGACAACAATGTTAAGGTCTTGCCATAGATTTTAAAGTAGATTTAAGTCAAAACTGTAACTTGTCCACTCAGGAACATTCACTGTCTTCTTGGTAAGCATTTTCTTGGTAAGCAACTCCGGTGTAGTTTTGGCCTTTTTTGGGGGGGGGGGGGTTATTCTCCTGAAAGGTGAATTTATCTCCCAGTGTCTGGTGGAAGGCATACTAAACCTGGTTTTCCGATAGGATTTTGCCTGTGCTTAGCTCCATTCCGTTTCTTTTTTATCCCACCACAAATCCCCAGTCCTTAGCGATTACAAGCATACCCATAACATGATGCAGCCACCACTATGCTTGAAAATATGGACAGTGGTACATAGTAATGTGTTGTATTGGATTTGCAACAAATATAAACACTGTAATCAGGACAAAAAGTAAATGTTGCAGTTTTTAGTGTCTTGTTGCAAACATGATGCATGTTTTGGAATATATGTATTCTGTACAGGCTTCCTTCTTAATACTCTGTTAATTGGGTTAGTATTGTGGAGTAACTACAATGTTGTTGATCCATCTTCAGTTCTCCTATCACAGCCATTAAAAGTCCAAAGTGTAATCAATAACTCACCATGCTCAATGTTCGTTTTTTTCCTTTATTTTATTTTAAAACTACCAATAGGTACCCTTCAATTGCGAGGCATTGGATAACCTCCCTGGTCTTTGCGGTTGAATCTGTGTTCGAAATTCACTTCGACTGAGGGACCTTACAGATAATTGTATGTGTGGGGTACAGAGATGAGGTAGTCATTCAAAAATAATGTTAAAAACTGTTATTGCACACTGTACATATAACTTATTATGTGACTTGTTGAGCACATTTTTACTCCTGAACTTATTTAGGCTTGCCATAATAAAGGTTTTGAATACTTATTGACTCAGCTTTACATTTGTTATTAATTTGTAACAATTTAAAAAACATAATTTTGACATTATGGGGTATTGTATGTAGGCTAGTGACAAAAAAATCTAAATTGTATCTATTTTAAATTCAGGCTATAACACAACAAAATGTGGAAAAGGGGGTGTGAATACTTTCTGAAGGCACAATAACTTGGTTAGTCTTGTTATATATGCTGGTTGTTAGCTTGCATAACTGACATGTTTCTAATTGTAGGGGACACTTTATGTTTTATGGATAATATTTACATTTACAGAGTGGGTGAGCTGATCAGATTCAATAGCCGCCTCAAAGGCCGATAAGTCAGAATGCTGCCTAATAGGCTGTCTGCAAGGATCTTACATATAGACCAGCCTACAAGGCAGCATCCTGATTTATTAGCCTCTGAATCTGCTATTGAATCTGATCAGCCTGCCAGGAAGAGCTCACCCACTTTAGATTATATGTGTCAGCATATAACGCGCTGACAGCTAATCTCCCTGCAAAGAGTTTTACCTATGAAACAGCCAACAAAACAGCAACCTGACATCAACTTCTGAGGCTGCTATTGAATCTGCTCAGCCTGCCAGGAATAGAGCTCACCCCCTGGATCAGATATGGATCTGCCTATAAAGCACTTTGACAGCTAATCTGCCTGCAAGGAGCCTTACCTATGAAACCGCCTCCAAGGCAGCATCCTGACTTGAATCTGAACAGATCAGGAATGGAGCTCACCCAATGTTAATGTAAATATTCTCCACAAAACATGAAGTGTCCTTAAAATATACACATATCAGTTATGCAAGCTAACATCCACCATATATAAACTAGCTTGATAGCTAGCTAACAAGACTACATAACTAACTAGCTAGCTCACAAGACTAGCAAAGTTAGCTGCATTGTTCCTTGCATGTAATTGGCTGTGATCTTGGGGGTGGCACAGCGCCAGGGAGAAGGTGCCACCTTCAGGCATCGTTCAGGGCTTAAATGCCTCGCATTGCAATTAATTCAGCCACAGGGCTCCTTGATGAAGTGGTTATCGTGCATCTGAACAAATGAATGGATGCGTGGTACTTTGAATTATCTCGTGACCTCGACAAAACAACTTTTGTTCTGTCGGGATCACCAGAAAAATCTTGTGATCAACAAAACTTTTGTTATGTTGTGATTGTGAGATAAATAAGTTGTGATCTTGACATAATGAGGGAACTTTTTTTAAATTCATATGTCATCTCTGGACTTCCGTAGGGTTTCAAACATGTGGCAACACACGTCATGGAAGTTGACCATCGGTCTGAAAACAAACTATTTGGGACATAGCAACAATGCATCACACCCAAAATGTGAGAAAATAACTACTGTTTAACTGTGAAACAAACTTATCCTGGGACATAGCAACAATGCATCACACCCAAAATGTGAGAAAATAACTACTGTTTAAATGTGAAACCATTGAAAATAAGGTTGCATGATGATACATACTGTAATGATTCAATATTATACCCATTTGTAAGTTAATTTATAAATGGTTAATACCTGGAGGTAGATAGTGGCTCACTATTTGGCAAGCACTGACTAGCTATCGCACTATTTTGATCAATTTGTTATAACCCATGTACTAATGGTTTATAATGCATTTACTAATTATTAAATAACCATTAAGGACTTAATTACAAATGATTTACAAATGGAACCTTATTGTAAAGTGTTACCAAAGAGATAGAAGTGGTAGGTCTATCGATAGAACAAACAATTTAACAGAGAAATATATTTTACATTTTCAGGAGGGGGGAATTGCATTGAATCAAAATCAAATCAAATTTTGTCACATGCGCCGAATACAAAAGGTGTAGACCTTACCGTGAAATGCTTACTTACAAGCCCTTAACCAACAATGTTCAAGAAGAGTTAAGAAAATAAACTAAAATAACCATAACGAGGCTATATACATGTAGGTAGGGGTAAAGTGTGTGCATAGATAATAAACAGCTAGTAGCTGCAGTGTAAAAACAAAATTGGGGGGTGTCCAGGTGGACATTTGATTAATTGTTCAGCAGTCTTATGGTAGAAGCTTTTAAGGAGGCTTTTGGTCCTAGACTTGGCGCTCTGGTACCGCTTGCCGTGGGGTAGCAGAGAAAACAGTCTATGACTTGGGTGACTGGAGTCTTTGAGAATTTTTGGGGTTTTCCTCTGACACCACCTAGTATATGGGTCCCGGATGGCAGGAAGCTTGGCTGTACTGGGCTGTACGCACTACCTTCTGTTGTGTCTTACGGTCAGATGCTGAGCAGTTGACATACCAGGCGGTGATGCAACCGGTCAGGATGCTCTCGATGGTGCAGCTGTAGAACTTTGAGGATCTGGGGACTCATGTCAAATCTTTTCAGTCTCCTGAGGGGGAAAATGTTTTGTTGTGCCCTCTTCACGCCTGTCTTGGTGTGTTTGGACCATGATAGTTTGTTGGTGATGTGGACACCAAGGAACTTGAAACTCTCAACCAGCTCTACTACAGCCCCGTTGATGCCTGTTTGGTCCGCCTTTTCCTGTAGTCCACAACCAGATCCTTTGTCTTGCTCACATTGAGGGAGAGGTTGTTGTCCTGGCACCACACTGCCAGGTCTCTGACCTCCTCCCTATAAGCTGTCTCATCGTTATCGGGCATCAGGCCTACCGCTGATGAGTCGTCAGTAAACATAATGATGGTGTTGGAGTCGTGTTTGGTTACGCAGTCGTGGGTGAACAGGGAATACAGGAGGGGACTAAGTACACACCCCTAAGGGGCCCCAGTGTTAAAGATCAGTGTGCCAGGCGTGTTGTGCCTACTTTTGCCACCTGAGGGCAGCCCGTCAGGAAGTCCAGGATCCAGTTGCATAGAGAGGTATTTAGTCCCAGGGTCCTTAGCTTAGTGATGAGCTTTGTGGGCACTATGGTGTTGAACGCTGAGCTGTAGTCAATGAACAGCATTCTCACATAGGTGTTCCTTTATGTCCAGGTGAGAAAGGGCAGTGTGGAGTGCGATTGAGATCATCTGTGGATCTGTTGGGGCGGTATGCGAATTGGAGTAGGTCTAGGGTGTCTGGGAGGATGCTGTTGATGTGAGCCATGACCAGCCTTTCAAAGCACTTCATGGCTACCGACGTGAGTGCCACGGGGCAGTAATCATTTTGGCAGGTTACCTTTGCTTCCTTGGGCACAGGGACTATGGTGGTCTGCTTGAAACATGTAGGTATTACAGACTCAGTCAGGGAGAGGTTGAAAATATCAGTGAAGACACTTGACAGTTGGTCCACACATGCTCTGAGTACACGTCCTGGTAATCCATCTGGCCCAGCGGCTTTGTGAATGTTAACCCGTTTAAGGGTTTTATTCACATCGGCTACCAAGAGCGTTATCGCACAGTCATCCAGAACAGCTGGGGCTCTCGTGCATGTTTCAGTGTTGCTTGCCTCGAAGCGAGCACAAAAGGAATTTAGCTCGTCTGGTAGGCTCACTAGGCAGCTTGCGTATTGGTTTCCCTTTGTAGTCCGTAATAGTTTTCAAGCCTGCCACATGTCCACCCAATCAAAGGATCAGATAATTAATCTAGCACTGAAAGCATAAACTACAGCTAGCTAGCACTGCAGTGCATAAAATGTGGTGAGTAATCAACTCAAAGAGAGAGAAAGACAATAGTTGAACGGTTTTGAACAAATACATTTCTTCCAAAATGAAGGAGAAGCAAGAGAGTTTCACTTACTTAGCGAGAAAATGCAGCTAGCTAGTTTAGCCTTCTCAAAAACCCTGCTTTAGCCTACTCAGTTTAGCCTACTCAAAAACATAGGGATGCTATGTTAGCTATCTGGCGATGACTATCCAACACAACACTGGAACTCTTCCAAGTCAAGGTAAGCTTTTGGTTTTACTAATTTATTGCCACCAGGGCCCGCTTATGTAAGTGCTAAACTGCTTACTGATTGTATACTAACTTTACTGCATAATTGTGGTGGGTAACTAACGTGTTAGTTTTAGTATTAGCTATGTTGACTGATGTAACTTTAGTCAATATGGTGACAACGATGTAGGCTGTTTGTAGTGGTAATGATATGGTTTGGCTTGGAAAGGTTTTTTCGCCTGGTCACATACAGCTGACGTGTTGTGCACTGAAGTCCACAGGTGAAGGGAAAAGGTGAGAGGACACGAGCGCATAGATCAGAGAAGTAATACAACGTGGCTGCTATGAAAGTGAACCATGTTTACACGTGATCAGAGGTGTATTCATTCCACCTATTCTGTGGAAAAACGTTTCTTATACGGAAGCAAACGGAACAAAAGGGGGATAAACATACCTTAATTTATCAAATTGAAACTCTTGTTATCAACTGTTGGCCTAATGATTACACCCTAGATTGTTTTATTTTTTTATTGAAGCATTATTTAACTAGGCAAATTCTTATTTACAATGATGGCCTACTGGGGAACAGTGGCTTAACTGCCTTGTTCAGGACAGATTTCTACCTTGTCAGCTCTGGGATTCGATACAGCAACCTTTCGGTTACTGGCTCTAACCACTAGGCTATCTCCCTAACCCATCTAGATCAGCTATATGTAGGCAAGAGTGTGCAAGTCGGTATTGAATGTGTCACTGTCTGTCCATGTGTCACTGTCTGTCACATCCATTTTTTTCTCGACCTGTGTGCACCTACGTTGTAAACTTTCATTCATAGGCTAGGTTGTAGCAACCTCATGATGGGTATAGGGAAAATTTGAGAATCATTTAATAGCCCAATCCTATCGCTGTTACATTGAACTGGGTGAATGGAACATGAATGACAGTCATCCAAGATACTGTAATATAAATAAGCTATGCTCACGAAAAGTGAAAATCGTCCTCCTTCACCTTAAATGGCAACGACCACAACTGGCTACAGTGAATGTTTTATAAAATTCACAGCCAAAACCATAGGGGCCTGCAGCCTTTCCAGGTGGGAAAACTTTTATTGACGCTATCATCAAGTTTTGGCAGGCTGATTGAGTCAAAGAAGGCTGACACATCAGAACTAGAAAAATCGGAATCTGGAAGAATATAACTCTCAGTTTAGGATCTGTCAGCAAGGTGCCTGCCTCAGACCGGATTTATGGATTGCTCTGTTTGCCTGTGCTCTCTTTAGTTGTCTAGCCAGCAACCTTTCCGATTTGTCCCCTAGTTCAAATAGTTTTTGTCTCAGCTTTAATAGGAGGTTACTGACCTGGGAACCAAGATGATCATTTATTTTAATTTCAAAATATTGTTGTAGTCAACCTGAGAGAGTGAAGTTCTGTATGTCCCCTTCAAAGCGTGGAGGTTTTTTTCTATCTTATCCAGTCGCATGCGATTCCCTTTTTTTTAATGGCAGACTCATGAAATAATATGACCTCTCATAACCACTTTAAAAGTTTTCCATAGTGTAGAATCAGATACCACTCCTGTGTCATTAGTCTTGATTAACTCATTCAACTTAGCTGTCATGCAGTCAATGAATGCTTGGTCTGTGAGCAAGGAGGGATTAAATGCCAACTGTTCTGTTAAGGTAAAGAGAGATTGAGGGACAACATAATTGGACTGTGATAACTTATGAAGATGCTAAGGTATTTCGAATTGAGCACATTGGGTATCAATTTGGAATCTATTAGGAAGTAGTCGATTCTAGAATAAGACTTGTGAACATGAGAGTAGAATGAGTAGTTCTTGTCTGTGGGATGTTGGTCTCCAGATGTCTACTACATTTCCTGGATTTGATGAGATTATTTAGAACCTGTACGTGTACTTAGCCTGTCAAGATACGGGTCAGGGTAACAATTAAAATCACCTCTGAGTATTAGATTAGTGGTACTAAGATCTGGGAGTAAATCAAAAACATTCATAAATAAATGTTGGTCAACACTGTTTGGGCCATAGACGTTCAATAGGGTGACAGGGAAAAGTGAATGTTCCCTGATACTATGATGTACCTACGGTGTGGGTCTGTAGACATGGACGAGAGTTGAAAAGGGATGTTTTATTGAAAGAGAATAGCAACACCTCTAGCCTTGGAAGAGAAGGGTGATTGATAAACTTTAGAAATCCATTTGGATCTCAGATGATGCTGTTCGGTAGCTTTTCTGTTGGTTTTTGAAGAAAAATTATGTCAGCACCAAGTGATTTCAAATGCTTCAATACCATACACCTTCTGCTCGTGTGCCCGAGACCGTGCACATTCCACAAGACTAATGTGACACCTTTAACATCTGACTGATTCCCATGATATTTCCTTGGCATTTATATCCAAAGGCATTTCAAATAAAACCTCTTAAACATGTACTAATTCAAATAAAACTTGTCTGGCAGCAGAAAACAGAAATAAAAACATGTCACAGACCCCAGAGAAACCCACCCTCCCCACTGCTTCCCCAAATGAAGCACTGTTCTCCCCATCTCACATAAATGAGGCCCTTTTTGCAGTTGTTGGAAAACAAATGAATACTTTAACATTTATGAATAAACAAAGACATTTGTGGCGAGTGATTTCACCCTTTCAGGGGATTTGCTGTAATTTTGATACGTAGCTTGCAGCTTCTTTGGGCTTGGTGAAGACTCTTGTCATCCCGTTGTGATGGACATGTAGCTTGGATGGAAAATGCAGGCTGTATTTCACCTCCGCCTATCTCATGGTCTGCATCACTTCTCGGAATGCGCGCCGTTGCTCCATCACCTCCATGGTGTAGTCGAGGAAGATGAGAACCTTTTGGCCTTTGTATTTCATAGCTCATCCAAGTCATAGAATGAGCTCCTTTTTCTGAAAGTGATGCACCCTTGCGATTATGGCTTGGCACCTGGTGAGGGCTTCGCCTGTAGAGAGCGGTGTGCATGGTCAATGATGAGGTGCTTTGGGAAGTTGTCCTCGCCCAGCAGCTTGGGAATGAGCTTGGACACGAACTCTGTGGGTTTCGTTGATAGTTTTTTTTACAGCCTCTTTCATTTGTTGACACATAGCTGTGGCAGAATCTTGATGCTGGAAATCTGGAGAGTTGTCATCATCAGTACTCGAAATGGTCATATTTCACTTTTTCCCTGCTAGTTTGTGCCTTGGGAATATATTAAACAACGTGTGTATATATACACTGCTCAAAAAAATAAAGGGAACACTTAAACAACACAATGTAACTCCAAGTCAATCACACTTCTGTGAAATCAAACTGTCCAATTAGGAAGCAATACTGGTTGACAATACATTTCACATGCTGTTGTGCAAATGGAATAGACAAAAGGTGGAAATTATAGGCAATTAGCAAGACACCCCCAAAAAAGGAGTGATTCTGCAGGTGGTGACCACAGACAACTTCTCAGTTCCTATGCTTCCTGGCTGATGTTTTGGTCACTTTTGAATGCTGGCGGTGCTCTCACTCTAGTGGTAGCATGAGACGGACTCTACAACCCACACAAGTGGCTCAGGTAGTGCAGTTCATCCAGGATGGCACATCAATGCGAGCTGTGGCAAGAAGGTTTGCTGTGTCTGTCAGCGTAGTGTGGCCTGCTGGAGGTCATTTTGCAGGGCTCTGGCAGTGCACCTCCTTGCACAAAGGCGGAGGTAGCGGTCCTGCTGCTGGGTTGTTGCCCTCCTACGGCCTCCTCCACATCTCCTGATGTACTGGCCTGTCTCCTGGTAGCGCCTCCGTGCTCTGGACACTACGCTGACAGACACAGCAAACCTTTTTGCCACAGCTCGCATTGATGTGCCATCCTGGATGAACTGCACTACCTGAGCCACTTGTGTGGGTTGTAGACTCCGTCTCATGCTACCACTAGAGTGAGAGTGAGAGCACCGCCAGCATTCAAAAGTGACCAAAACATCAGCCAGGAAGCATAGGAACTGAGAAGTTGTCTGTGGTCACCACCTGCAGAATCACTTCTTTTTTGGGGGTGTCTTGCTAATTGCCTATAATTTCCACCTTTTGTCTATTCCATTTGCACAACAGCATGTGAAATTTATTGTCAATCAGTGTTGCTTCCTAAGTGGACAGTTTGATTTCATAGAAGTGTGATTGACTTGGAGTTACATTGTGTTGTTTAAGTGTTCCCTTTATTTTTTTGAGCAGTGTATATAGCTTCAGTGATTTTTCAATTCGTTACAGTCATTGACAGCAGAAAACTGGAAAGAAACGCGGCCCAAGTAGGTGTTGGCTTTGGGAATGACCAGTGAAATATACCTGCTGGAGCGTGTGCTACGGGTGGGTGTTGTTATGGTGACCAGTGAGCTGAGATAAGGCTTTACCTAGCAAAGATAACGAAAGCATACAGGTCGCAGTGGTGGGTAGTATATGGGGCTTTGGTGACAAAACAGATGGCACGGTGATAGCCTGCATCCAATTTTCTGAGTATACTGTTGGAGGCTATTTTGTAAATTACATTGCCGAAGTCAAGGATTGGTAGGATATTCAGTTTCACAAGGTTATGTTTGGCAGCATGAGTGAAGGAGTCTTTGTTGCGAAATAGGAAGCCAATTCTAGATTTAATTTTGGATTGGAGATGCTTAATGTGAGTCTGGAAGGAGAGTTTACAGTCTAGCCAGACACCTAGGTATTGGTAGTTGTCCACATATTCTAAGTCAGAAACGTAGCGATGTTAGTCGTGCGGGCGGGCAGCAATCGGTTGAAGAGCATGCATTTAGTTTTACTAGCATTTAAAAGCAGTTGGATGCCACGGAAGGAGTGATGTATGACATTGAAGCTCATTTGGAGATTTGTTAACACAGTGTCCAAAGAAGGGCCAAATGTAGGGCCTCCCGGGTGGCGCAGTGGTCTAGGGCACTGCATCGCAGCGCTAGCTGTGCCACCAGAGATTCTGGGTTCGCGCCCAGGCTCTGTCGCAGCCGGCCGCGTCCGAGGTCCGTGGGGCGATGCACAATTGGCCTAGCGTCATCCGGGTTAGGGAGGGTTTGGCCGATAGGGATATCCTTGTCTCATCGCGCAGCAGCGACTCCTGTGGCGGGCCGGGCGCAGTGCGCGCTAACCAAGGTCGCCAGGTGCACTGTGTTTCCTCCGACACATTGGTGCGGCTGGCTTCCGGGTTGGATGCGCGCTGTGTTAAGAAGCAGTGCGACTTGGTTGGGTTGTGTTTCGGAGGACGCATGGCTTTCGACCTTCGTCTCTCCCGAGCCCGTACGGGAGTTGTAGCGATGAGACAAGATAGTAACTACTGACAATTGGATACCACGAAATTGGGGAGAAAAAGGGCGTTAAAAAAAGAAAAAAAAGACAAAAGGGCCAGGTGTATATAAAATGGTGTCGTCTGCGTAGAGGTGAATCAGAGAATCACCAGCAGCAAGAGCGACATCATTGATATATACAGAGAAAAGAGTCGGCCCGAGAATTGAACCCTGTGGCACCCCCATAGAGACTGCCAGACGTCCGGCGAACAGGCCCTCCGATTTGACACACTGAACTCTGAGTAGTTGGTGAACCAGGCGAGGCAGTCATTTGAGAAACCAAGGCTATTGAGTCTGCCGATAAGAATGCAAAATAGTGTACCAATATATTTTATATTTGAGTTCTTCAAAGTAGCCACACTTTGACAGCTTTGCACACTCTTGGCATTCTCTCAACCAGCTTCATGAGTTAGTCACCTCATGAACAAGAACAGATTCTTATTTACAATGACGGCCTGCCCTGGCCAAACCCTTACGACGCTGTGCCAATTGTGCCATCCTCCGGCTGTGATTAGGAGTCCCATAGGGCAGCACACAACTGTCCCAGCGTCGTCCGGGTTAGGCCGTCATTGTAAATAAGAATTTGTTCTTAACGGACTTGCCTAGTTAAATAAAAATGTAAGCGCTTTCATTGTCTGCTTATATGCCCGCTTTATTTATCCTACAGTTCTGACTTGGTGTGCCAGCTGAATACTGTAAGAACAGCCCATGTTCTTCTGTTGCTGTACATTATAAAAGTGCTTAACAAATAATTATTTTGACTACTCCATCCTAGCTCGCTCATTAATGTCTTAATCGTAATTAACAGATTTCCTCTTATCCGCTCGACGTTCCCATATGACATAGTTTGTACATCTCAATTATCTGTAGAAACCACATTTGTTTTAGCAAGTCAGCCATATAAGCTGTTTTTAAAAAGATAATAAATGAGGCTGAATGAACTGTTCCGCTGCCAGACAACGCTCCGCTGATAGCCATGTGTAACGTTGGTAAGGATTCATTCCACGGTGCTGAAAAGTAAGCTCTGCTGTTGGGACAGCTTTAAAGGGAAAGTGGATACCTAGTCAGTTGTACAACTGAATACATTCAACTGCATTCAATGGTTTGTAACCTTTATAGTGCAATTAATGTCTTGTTTAGTGGCTTTGCTGGCATGCATCAAGATTTACATGCTAAAATCGCCACAGCACGACAGGCCCCATGGAAACATCAAATTTGTCACTAAACTTTCCAGATTTCGACAAGTTAAAATACGCTAGACAAGGTGGGATATTTATCTCAGGAAAATAATTATACGAGAAATGGTGTAAACCATCATAACGAAGTAAACATTGTGTGGTCCTCCCACTAAGGCTTGGGAAAGCAAGCAGTTCATTAGGCTACAGATGATAAATTATGAAATTCATAGGGCGGTTTAAGTGAACAGTATGAGCTTGATGCTCCTTTCCAATAGAGGTTCTTATTCTGGTGGCATGTTCGGCTGCCATTTGTCAAATAATCTCGCTTTTATCCATAATAATCTCATTGTGAAGGTTACCTACCCGCATTGTATCTGCTTGTGAAGCGTTCAAAAAAGTGTTAGACATGACTTTGAAGAAGCCAGCAAAACAGCTCACGTTCTGGCCCCTGACCACCCGCTCAAGAAAAAAATGTATCTGCCCCTGGCTGATGATCCCTGGTTAGACAGCTGGCATGCTCCAGAAACTTCCTTGATCAACAAAAACTATACCATTCGATACGTTGGGTTGAATGTGTCCTTCGCTAACAAATAAGCGTATAAAACGTATTTTATCCAGGGTCTCCAATTTCCACCTGTAGAAGTGGGTGATTAAGAGGTAGTCGCACGTGACTGTGGTCTAGAATCAACTACAATGTCAGCCACAGTTGGAAAATAGGTCTGCCCCATGTTTTTACCTGGAAAAACACTTCAGAATAGGGAAGAGTTACTATGCCCACATTGAGACAGCATACACAGAATGAGTTTCCACTAATTGGTCCTTTGACCAATCAGAGTGGATCTGAAAACCAATTTGTAGGGAAAAAATAATATTTGTATGCCTGTGTAAACACAGCATAAGAGTCTTTCCTGTTTAACTTGCTCTTTAAACTATAAATATGCCTTCGTTATAGCTAATAACGAAGGTATTAAGGATTGGCCAGAACTACATTACTTACATTTGCATAACATATCCCTTTAATTTTAAATAACCTAAGACCTTACATAACTACAAATGTGGCCAATATGTATACCTTAAAATAAGGTCAATGGTTTAATACAAAAATGTGTTGACTAACTTAAGATATACCAGTCTTTTGATCCCGTTGATGAGATTAACATTATCACTGAATACAATGGCAAAAATGTATCATCCTTCTAGTGATCTCAGTAGACCATTTTATTGTTCCATAGAAACAGACAATATGGACAGACATTATGGTGTAAATTGAGCTGCTTCACATGGGGTGCTATTTCACATGGGGAAAGGGGGTGACCGCTCAGCATAGTGATGAAATCAATGTGCAGGCTCTGAAATAAAAACACAAGTGTCAATACATACAACCATAAAACAGACTATTGCAAATTACTTAAATGTATGATGTTGTTCAAGTTTGTTAATTAATGTAAAGTGTTACACTACCTACTGCAGCAACATAGGCAGTAAGATTGGCGCAATGTCATCTCATGAAATGTTGGTTAATCATAAAGTATAAACTTTTTGTTTTTATTGATTCCATGAACATGAAAATGCACACGTATTGCTATTTTAACATGCACATCTGCCATGTAGGTATCCCAGTAAACTTGAACATGAAATGCCTAATAGAAAACACTTTGCACTTACTTCCTTTAACTGCTTTCTTTCCTAAAGTTAGAAAAGGGAGAAAGAAACAACATGTTAAGAAGCAAACATTTCCCAAATACAGGTGTACTAGCCCTTAACAAAGTAAATAGGCTCCATTAAAAAGCCCATTCTGAAAATGTAGTAGTGTTCTGCTGCTGCATGACACAGTTCCTCCAATCACTCATGTAAAGATCATCCTCTTCAAGTCTGGTGTGCCTTACCAACAATGAAAGATAATGCTTCACGCATTATTGCCCACAACCACCAACTATTCAAATTAATTAAGACGTGTAGTACAGAACACTGTACTACGATTTCTGAGGTTTTGGTTTCCAACTTGGTGTCAAACTTTTATTCAATTTAGCAGTAGACAACTCACCCCCATAAGAGACTTTGTAGTACAGGTATGTCATGACACCCAGGCCGACCCACATCTCCTGGTACGCCCCAGCGTAGTAAGGGCTCATCTTGGCCCACCAGCTTGTAAATACACGCCCTGCCATCTCTGTGAAAAATAACAGAATTCTGTCAAATACATTTATTTTTCAGGCAAAAAAAACAGGGGGGGCCCAACAATGGAAGGACATTAACTTGGAACAAGTGTACCTTAGCAGTACAACTACAGCTGGCTAGCTTGTAGTACGTGGGAGGTGAGAGACGCCTAGGTGAAAGATTGCTAGCTAGCGTTAGTTGTATAGCCTAGCATGCGAAATGGAATATGCCCACGGAACAGAACTAACGTTGAAGCGCAGAGGACGTAGCATGACTTTCAACCACATCTACCCTCTTAGCTAACGTTACCCAGTTGTCCTGATACATGGCTGTTATAAGAATCAACTTAACGTTATCAAGGCACACGAGCTAGTATGTATGTCTATGTCAAAAGTAACAGCAAAAACTAGCTAGCTACATTTACACAATCACGCAAGGTTAGCTTGCTAAATTCCTGCAACTGTTAGCCAGTTTGCTCGCTAACGTTAGGCCTCATGCAGAGGTTGTCGTCTTGGCTGGCACGCGTAGGTAAAGCTGATATATATATATTTTTTTTTAAACAAGGTAACCTGACATATTTAATTAATATTTTGCACTAGGTATTGGTTTGAAGGCATACTAGAAAATCTTTGTAGGTCCTTACCTTCAGTATGTGATGCCCGGTGCGAAGAAGGTCACTGTCCAACGCAAACAACAGTGTGTCGCAGAGCGTGCTGGGATATCAGTTTTATTTTGCCGCAAGCAGAGGAGTAGTAGAATGCACATACAGATTTAGCCACATCGCCACCCCGTGGTAGCCGCGATTTATCATCCAGCAAAAGCACTAGACCCACCAATATAGCGGTGATAATTTGCTGTTCATTAACTTATCCAGTGATTTTTTTGTCGACATTTAGAAAGTTTGCATAGGAAATAGACGTGACAGTTGCCTTTCCATTTAACTATATTGTCTCGATAAAGACAGCTAGAGGTAATTGTTTTGCAACATAAAAAAATGATTGATTTGTAAAAAGCTACTGTCTCGAATAAAAATTAGGTGGTTGAAGTGTTTCCATTATCCATTGAGGCTAATTGCGCATTAATACATTGACGACAGCCTGTATGCCTTCCCACCTATCTGTTTCATGTCTCAGGTAGCCCGCGGAAGACAGCATGGTTATAATGCAATATTAACTGGAAGAATATTTGCCATATTCTAATCATGTATTACCACAGTCCGTGCCATGATTACATTTGCACTCCTGTAGATCTGAAATAATTGGATGGTGAAACTTGCATTCAGCCAACCAGAAAAGCAAGGCAAAGCAATTCCGGCATTCTTGAAAGTCAGGCCAATCTTTATCCTGCAAAGAAACATTATTTGTTATAGTTGTCATTTTTTTGTTTAGCAAGCAGTAGGCATTTGAAATTAAAATATATATATATTTTTTTTCTCACCTTTAAATAACCAGGTAGGTCAGTTGAGGACAAGTTCTCATTTACAACTACTACCTGGACAAGATAAAGCAAAGCAGTGCGACAAAAACAACAACGCAGAGTTACACAAACAAACGTACAGTCAATAACAATACCAATTAATTTTCATTCAGTCATGGCTGGTTTAGCAATTTATTTGAATCCCCAATACTAATGGTTTGAAAGAAATGTAATATATTTTGGATGGACAGCACCCGGCTGACACGGGAATGTAAATTTAGCAAAAAATAAACGTCCTCCCACTGTCAACTGAATTTATTTTCAAGTTCCACAGACATGTGACTAACAGAATAGAATTTGGAATAATGTGTCTCTGAAACCGGGGGGTGAAAATCAAAAGTAACAGTCAGTATCTGGTGTGGCCACCAGCTGCATTAAGTACTGCAGTGCATATCTCCTCCTCATGGACTGCACCAGATTAGCCAGTTCTTGCTGTGAGATGTTACCCCACTCTTCCACCAAGGCAACTGCAAGTTCCCAGACATTTCTGGGGGGAATGGCCCTAGCCCTCACCCTCTGATGCAACAGGTTCCAGACGTGCTCAATGGGATTGAGATCTGGGCTCTTCGCTGGCCATGGTAGAACATTGACATTCCTGTCTTGCAGGAAATCACGCACAGAACGAGCAGTATGGCTGGTGGCATTGTCATGCTGGAGAGTCATGTCAGGATGAGCCTGCAGGAAGGGTACCACATAAGGGAGGAGGATGTCTTCCCTGTAACGCACAGGGTTGAGATTGCCTGCAATGACAACAAGCTCAGTCCGATGATGCTGTGACACACCGCCCCAGACCATGACGGACCCTCCACCTCCAAATCGATCCCGCTCCAGAGTACAGGCCTCGGTGTAACACTCATTCCTTCGACGATAAACGTGGATCCGACAATCCCCCCTGGTGAGACAAAACCGCGACTCGTCAGTGAAGAGCACTTTTTGCCAGTCAAATGAAATGAAATCAAATTTTATTTGTCACATACACATGGTTAGCAGATGTTATTGCGAGTGTAGCGAAATGCTTGTGCTTCTAGTTCCGACAATGCAGTAATAACCAACAAGTAATCTAACCTAACAATTCCGCAACTACTACCTTATACACACAAGTGTATGTACACTGCTCAAAAAAATAAAGGGAACACTTAAACAACACAATGTAACTCCAAGTCAATCACACTTCTGTGAAATCAAACTGTCCACTTAGGAAGCAACACTGATTGACAATAAATTTCACATGCTGTTGTGCAAATGGAATAGACAAAAGGTGGAAATTATAGGCAATTAGCAAGACACCCCCAATAAAGGAGTGATTCTGCAGGTGGTGACCACAGACCACTTTTCAGTTCCTATGCTTCCTGGCTGATGTTTTAGTCACTTTTGAATGCTGGCGGTGCTTTCACTCTAGTGGTAGCATGAGACGGAGTCTACAACCCACACAAGTGGCTCAGGTAGTGCAGCTCATCCAGGATGGCACATCAATGCGAGCTGTGGCAAGAAGGTTTGCTGTGGCTGTCAGCGTATTGTCCAGAGCATGGAGGCGCTACCAGGAGACAGGCCAGTACATCAGGAGACGTGGAGGAGGCCATAGGAGGGCAACAACCCAGCAGCAGGACTGCTAACTCCGCCTTTGTGCAAGGAGGAGCACTGCCAGAGCCCTGCAAAATGACCTCCAGCAGGCCACAAATGTGCATGTGTCTGCTCAAACGGTCAGAAACAGACTCCATGAGGGTGGTATGAGGGCCCGACGTCCACAGGTGGGGGTTGTGCTTACAGCCCAACACTGTGCAGGACGTTTGGCATTTGCCAGAGAACACCAAGATTGGCAAATTCGCCACTGGCGCCCTGTGGTCTTCACAGATGAAAGCAGGTTCACACTGAGCACATGAGTACATGTGACAGACGTGACAGAGTCTGGAGACGCCGTGGAGAACGTTCTGCTGCCTGCAACATCCTCCAGCATGACCGGTTTGGCGGTGGGTCAGTTATGGTGTGGGGTGGCATTTCTTTGTGGGGCCGCACAGCCCTCCATGTCCTCGCCAGAGGTAGCCTGACTGCCATTAGGTACCGAGATGAGATCCTCAGAGCCCTTGTGAGACCATATGCTGACACATGCACATTTGTGGCCTGCTGGAGGTCATTTTGCAGGGCTCTGGCAGTGCTCCTCCTTGCACAAAAGTGGAGGTAGCGGTCCTGCTGCTGGGTTGTTGCCCTCCTACGGCCTCCTCCACATCTCCTGATGTACTGGCCTGTCTCCTGGTAGCGCCTCCATGCTCTGGACACTACGCTGACAGACACAGCAAACCTTCTTGCCACAGCTCGCATTGATGTGCCATCCTGAATGAGCTGCTCTACCTGAGCAACTTGTGTGGGTTGTAGACTCAGTCTCATGCTACCACTAGAGTGAAAGCACCGCCAGCATTCAAAAGTGACCAAAACATCAGCCAGGAAGCATAGGAACTGAAAAGTGGTCTGTGGTCACCACCTGCAGAATCACTCCTTTATTGGGGGTGTCTTGCTAATTGCCTATAATTTCCACCTTTTGTCTATTCCATTTGCGCAACAGCATGTGAAATGTATTGTCAATCAGTGTTGCATCCTAAGTGGACAGTTTGATTTCACAGAAGTGTGATTGACTTGGAGTTACATTGTGTTGTTTAAGTGTTCCCTTTATTTTTTTGAGCAGTGTATATATATTTATATATATATATATACTATATATACACCAGTCCTGTCTGGTCCAGCGACAGTGGGTTTGTGCCCATAGGCGATGTTGTTGCCGGTGAAGTCTGGTGAGGACCTGCCTTACAACAGGCCTACAAGCCCTCAGTCCAGCCTCTCTCAGCCTATTGTGGACAGTCTCAGCACTGATGGAGGGATTGTGCGCTCCTGGTGTAACTCGGGCAGTTGTTGTTGCCATCCTGTACCTGTCCCGCAGGTGTGATGTTCAGATGTACCGATCCTGTGCAGGTGTTGTTACACGTGGTCTGCCACTGCGAGGATGATCAGCTGTCCGTCCTGTCTCCCTGTAGCTCTGCCTTAGGCATCTCACAGTACGGACATTGCAATTTATTGCCCTAGCCACATCTGCAGTCCTCATGCCTCCTTGCAGCATGCCTAAGGCACGTTCACTCAGATGAGCAGGGACCCTGGGCATCTTTCTTTTGGTGTTTATCAGAGTCAGTAGAAAGGCCTCTTTAGTGTCATAAGTTTTCATAACTGTGACCTTAATTTAATTGCCTACCGTCTGTAAGCTGTTAGTATCTTAACGACTGTTCCAAAGGTGCATGTTCATTAATTGTTTATGGTTCATTGAACAAGCATGGTAAACCGTGTTTAAACCCTTTACGATAAAGATTTCTGAAGTTATTTGGATTTTTACGAATTATCTTTGAAAGACAGTGTCCTGAAAAAGGGATGTTTCTTTTTTTGCTTAGTTTATTTCAGCAATAAGAGGGTGTGTCTGAAAATACCTGGTAGCCTATGACAACACACTTTTTTGCCATTATTCCTAAGGGAAGTTTGCTGGCTTCCTGACCAATAGCAACCCAGTGGGCATGTGACGTGATAAAGATGTCTTTTTCTGGTTGAAATCTGGTCGGGACGTCTTATAACCAGATCACAACCATATTAAGACGTGAAAAAGAAGTCTTGTAAAATACGTCTCATTTTGGTTGATATCTGGTTTATGGTTGAAATCGGATTGAACTACTGACCACTTACCTACTCAATTAATAGACACCAATCTATATAAACATGTGCATCGTGTTTGTGGGCCATGCACCCATTAGATATAAGACACTAGAACCATTAAAATTATTAAAATTGGAGTAATGTTATTTTTCATCAGGGTTTGCATGATTCAGCTTAGCACAATTGGCAAACAACAGCTGGCAGTAGGACCAAAATGGATTAGGGTTTTGTGGCATACTGTACCCAGTTATCACTCTTGGCCTATTCCGGTTGAGACTCGGGGGTCTTCATGCAGGCCGAGCCCTTCCCGAGTCCGGCAGAATCATATTACTTTGGGCTCCGGCTAATGATACTCAGGCCAAGTCCACTTTTTCAGGAGTAGGGCCATTTGGAATTTTTATTCGGCAGGTGATGAAATACCAATTAAAAAAGCAAAGAAATGTGCTATATTTCACCTCCGAGTCATCGAATTTGCCAGATACAATGTGTCTCTGCGGTACTATAGCTATCAGAGATGGTCCATAATTTAGAGAATCTCTGTTGCTATTGCTTTTACTAGCTAAGGCAGTGTTTTTCGTAGTTTGCAATTGAAAAGTGCACATTCATTATCCATAACATTTGTTCCAGGCTACCAGCATGTAAGATAAACATGCACAATAATACAGGATACAATTTGTGTCTCTGTGGTCCCAAGAAATAGCTCCACCAATTCCTGGTTGCTAAAATTCTAATCGTTTGGCTAAATGCAGTTTATGTGACAAAACAAGCAAGTATAGTGTAGAGAATCCGTGTACCATCTAAACCCGATGTGAAGTATCTTTTCCATAACCAAAAATATTATATTTTCAGCTGTTTGAAGCTTGTGTACAAAACCGAAAGTAAAAGACGCAAAAAATAAACTTAAGAATTAGAAGCATAGAAATTGCGCACACAGGACAGATCAACCACTTCTTAGACTTGCTTTCAATAAGAATGACAGATCTATAACTAATTTCTATGTGAATTGGGTCAGGTCGCTCAAAAAGGTACATACAGTGCATTCGGAAATTATTCAGACCCCTTCACTTTTTCAAAATTTTGTTACGTTACAGGATTATTCTAAAATGAATTAAACAAGAAAAAAAATCCTCAGCAATCTACACACAATACCCCATAATGACAAAGCGAAAACAAGTTTAGAAATGTTAGCAAATGTATATATTAAAAAAAAACAGAAATACCCTTTTTACATAAGTATTCAGACCCTTTGATATGAGACTCGAAAATGAGCACAGGTGCATCCTGTTTCCATTGATCATCCTTGAGATGTTTCTACAACTTGATTGGAGTCCACATGTGGTAAATTCAATTGATTGGACATGATTTGGAAAGGCACATACCTGTCTACAATATATAAGGTCCCACAGTTGAAAGTGCATGTCAGAGAAAAAAACCAAGCCATGAGGTCGAAGGAATTGTCCGTAGAGCTCTGAGACTGGATTGTGTCAAGGCACAGATCTGGGGAATGGTACCAAAACATTTCTGCAGCATGGATGTTCCCCAAGAACACAGTGGCCTCCATTATTCTTAAATGGAGGAAGTTTGGAACCACCAAGACTCTTCCTCGAGCTGGCCGCCAGGTCAAACTGAGCAATTTGAGGAGAAGGGCCTTGGTCAGGGAGTTGACCAAGAACCCGATGGTCACTCTGACAGAGCTCCAGAGTTCCTCTGTGGAGATGGGAGAACCTTCCAGAAGGACAACCATCTCTGCAGCACTCCACCAATCAGGCCTTTATGGTAGAGTGGCCAGACAGAAGCCACTCCTCAGTAAAAGGCACATGACAGCCTGCTGTGATTTTGTCAAAAGGCACCTTAAGGACTCAGACCATGAGAAATAAGATTGTCTGGTCTGATGAAACCAATATTGAACTCTTTGGCCTGAATGCCAAGCCTTGTCTGGATGTCTGGAGGAAACCTGGCACCATCCCTTCGGTGAAGCATGATGGTGGCAGAATCATGTTGTTGGGATTTTCTTCAGCGGCAGGGACTGGGAGACTAGTCAGGATTGAGGCAAAGGTGAACAGAGCAAAGTTTAGAAAGTTCATTGATGAAAACATGCTCTAGGGCTCTCAGGAACTCAGACTGGGCTAAGCACAGAACCAAGACAACGCAGGAGTGGCTTCGGGACAAGTCTCTGAATGTCTTTGAGTGGCCCAGTCAGAGCCCGGACTTAAACCTGATCGAACATTTCTGGAGAGACCTGAAAATAGCTGCACAGCAACCTGACAGAGCTTGAGAGGATCTGCAGAGAAGAATGGGAGAAAAATGGGAGAAACTCCCCAAATACAGGTGTGCCAAGCTTGTAGCATCAAACCCAATAAGACTCAAGGCTGTAATCACTGCCAAGGGGGCTTCAACAAAGTACTGTTTTTATTTTTTATACATTTGCAAACATTTCTACAAACCCATTTTCACTTTGTAATTATAGGGTATTGTGTGTAGATTGATGAGATTTTTTATTTATTTAATACATTTTAGAATAAGGCTGTAACGTAACAAAATGTGGAAAAAGTCAAGGGGTCTGAATACTTTCCGAATGCATTCCATTTTTTTTATACTTCAAGGGGTCTTAAAATTCTAATAGAAAAATTACCCTTGGTATGACTTTCTTAAAACAATCTTAAAACAACTCCACATAGCTATAAAACAAATGTTTCTTGATCTTTCTTATATCTCTCAGATATAGGACAGACACTTCAGAACAAACTTCCTTTAGATTTTTGGGGGGCATTATCTTTTTTAACATGTGAATCAGTGAATCTGTTATTCATTGTGTTTGTATCGGCTAATAGCAGGAAGGCTAAACACAATTTTCCATCAAATAATTTGTACATATATTCTTTGATACTTCAAGGGGTCTAAAAATTCTAAATCAAACAGAAAAATTATCCTTAGTAAGACCTTAAAACAATTCCATATAGTTTAGTAGAACACCCTTTCCTGGCTAAGATTTTACGGGTTAACTGACTTTTTCAATGTTTTATTATCCTTTTAGCAGGAATCTTCTAGCTTGGATGGAAGGATGGAGGAGGGAACAAATGGAACAAGGACATGAGTTATCCAACCTGCTGACTAATAAATGTATATAGCCTATGTTTTGATGTCTTTCTCTCTCCATCTGTCTGCCAGATTGATGAGGGACAGCAGAGTCAATGTACTTGCTAGGCTAAATCTAACAATATGGAAAACCTTAGGTAATTAATTGGTTAATCATGATTTGTCCCCGTCTTTACAGTTCCTGAAACATGTCAATAACCTGATGCATGGCCTCTACAGCAGTGCTTGACCACCCACTCAGTTACCAGTGACCTATTCTGCCACATCCCAGGGAAAGGAGAGCAGAACCATCCCTCCTTAAATCCATAGTCATTGACAGTAAGTTGTGTGCCAATTTTATTTTTTGCTTTGATACTCTGATATTCAATGTGTATTTATTCCTACAACCAGCTTAGTAAGAGCTAGGTTGTACTAGCTATGATAAAAAGATGGCGCCGTCTTATCGGCTCTTAACCAACCATTGTATTTTTTTGTTTTTCCTCGTAGTTCGTAACTTGTTTTGTACATAATGTTGCTGCTACCGTTTCTTATGACCGAAAAGAGCTTCTGGACATAAGAACTGGGATTACTCACCTCAAATTTGATGAAGGGTTCTTCTTCAATGAGTCGGACGTGAGGGATATACCATGGACACCTGACCAGGCCCAGATCCCCGTGATTCGCTGGAAAAGGAAACGTAGGTTTCGCAGAAAGAGACCAGGATGCTTTTTGAGGATCAGGCGACGAGTGGCTAATCTGCCCTTGCCTTCCGTTCTGCTAGCTAACGTTCAATCACTGGAAAATATATGGAACGAACTGAAAGCATGTATATCCTACCAACAAGACATTAAAAACTGTAAAATCTTATGTTTCACCGAGTCGTGGCTGAACGATGACATTAAGAACATACAGCTTGCAGGTTATACACTATCGGCAGGATAGAACAGCAGCCTCTGGTAAGAAACGGGGCGGGGGCCTATGCATATTTGTAAACAATACCTTGTGCACGATATCTAAGGAAGTCACAGGGTTTTGCTCGCCTGAGGTAGAGTATCTCATGATAAGCTGTAGACCACACTATCTATCTAGAGAGTTTTCATTCATACCACCACAGACTGAGGCTGGAACTAAAACTGCACTCAATGAGCTGTATTCCGCCATAGGCAAACAGGAAAACGCTCATCCAGAGGCGGCGTCTAGTGGCCGGGGATTTAATACAGGGAAACTTAAATCAGTTTAAACTCATTTCTATTAGCATTTTAAATGTGCAACAAGAGTGAAAAACATTCTAGACCACCTTTACTCCACACACAGATCTGACCATAACTCTATCCTCCTGATTCCTGCTTACAATTAAAAATTAAAGCATGATGCACCAGTGACTTATCTATACAAATGTGGTCAGATGAAGCAGATGCTAAACTACAGGACTGTTTTGCTAGCACAGACTGGAATATGTTCCGGGAGTACACCACATCAGTCACTGGCTTCATCAATAAGTGCATCGATGACGTCGTTCCCACAGTGACTGTACGTACATACCAGAAGCCATGGATTACAGGCAATATCCGCTAAAGGGTAGAGCTGACGATTTCAAGGAGCGGGACTGTAACCCGGAAGCTTATAAGAAATCCTGCTATGCCCACCGACGAACCATCAAACAGGCAAAGCATCAATACAGGACTAAGATCGAATCGTACTACACCGGCTCCGAAGCTCGTCGGATGTGGCAGGGCTTGCAAACTATTACAGACTACAAAGGGAAGCACAGCCGAGAGCTGCCCAGTTACACAAGCCTACCAGACAAGCTAAATAACTCCTATGCTCGCTTCGAGGCAAGTAACACTGAAACATGCATGAGAGCATCAGCTGTTATGGACGACTGTGTGATCACGCTCTCCCCAGCCGATGTGAGTAAGACCTTTAAATAGGTCAACATTCACAAGGCTGCTGGGCCAGACAGATTACCAGGATGTCTACTCCAAGCATGTGCTGACCAACTGGCAAGTGTCTTCACTGACATTTCAACCTCTCCCTGTCTGACTCTAATACCAACATGTTTCAAGCAGACCACCATAGTTCCTGTGCCCAAGAACACTAAGGTAACCTGCCTAAATGACTACCGACCCGTAGCACTCACGTCTGTAGCCATGAAAGGCTTTGAAAGGCTGGTCATGGCTCACATCAACACCGTTATCCCAGAATCCCTAGACCCACTTCAGGTTGCATACCGCCCCAACAAGTCTACAGACGATGAAATAGCCACCACACTGCACACTGCCCTATCCCACCTGGAATAACTACGTAAGAATGCTGTTCACTGACTACAGCTCAGCATTCAACACCATAGCACCCTCCAAGCTCATCATCAAGCTGAAGGCCCTGGGTCTCAACCCCACCCTGTGCAATTGGGTCCTGGACTTTCTGACAGACCGCCCCGAGATGGTGAAGGTAGGAAACAATATCTCCACTTCGTTGACCCTCAACACTGGGGTGAAACACAGACAAACTGAAATGGTCCATCCACACAGACATTGTGGTGAAGAAGGCGCAACATTTTGCATGAACTACCCCCTTTAAGTCCAACAAATCAAATCAAAGTTTTTGTCACTGTCACGCCCTGGCCTTAGTATTCTTTGTTTTCTTTATTATTTTAGTTAGGTCAGGGTGTGACATGGGTATTTATGTGGGTTTTGTAGTGTCTAGGGTGGTTGTAAGGTTTAGGGGGTTTATTTAGAGTAGTTGGGTTTATGTTTAGTATAGTTGTCTAGCTGTGTCTATGGTTGAGTGTAGGTGTTTAGGAAAGTCTATGGTTGCCTGAATTGGGTCTCAATTAGAGACAGCTGGTTATTGTTGTCTCTGATTGGGAGCCATATTTAAGGCAACCATAGGCTTTAGCTGTTTGTGGGGAATTGTCTATGTCAGTGTGTAATGGTCAATGTCAGCACCATTTTGTATTTATAGCTTCACGGTCGTCTGTTTGTTGTTTTGTTTTGTTTGTTCCTTCTTTAAATAATAAAAGAAGATGTTCTTTTCACGCGCTGCGCCTTGGTCCTCACTCAGTCCCTTTGACGATCGTGACAGAATTCCCCACCAATGCGGGATCAAGCAGCGCGAAAAGCGGCAACAGGAGCAGCGCAAGGATTCATGGACATGGGAGGAAATTCTGGACCGGGAAGAACCAGGAGAATATAACCGCCCCAAAGCTGAGCTGGAGGCAGCGAAAGCAGAGAGGCGGCGATATGAGGAGCTAGCTCGGAGGCAGGAAAAGGATCTGGGCTACACTACGTGGGAGGAGATCGACAGGTGGGCGATCAACCCAAGGAGAGTGCCGGAGCCCGCCTGGGATTCTCTGGCGCAGTGCAAGGAGGGATACCGGCGGATGGAGGCAGCATGACGAAGCGGTAGGAAGCCTGTGAGAAAACCCCAAAAATGTATTGGGGGGGGGGCTTAAAGGGAGAGTGGCGAAGTCAGGTAGGAAACCTGCGCCTACTCCCTGTACTTACCGTGGAGAGCGAGAGTACGGGCAGACACCGTGTTACGCAGTAGAGCGCACGGTGTCTCCTGTACATGTGCATAGCCCGGTGCGGGTTATTCCACCTCCCCGCACTGGCAGGGCTAGATTGAGTATTGAGACGGATGTTTACATGGCACCAGCCTTACGCATGGTGTCCCCGGTTCGCCTACATAGCCCGGTGCGGGTTATTCCACCTCCCCGTACTGGTCGGGCAACGGAGAGCATTCAACCAGGTAAGGTTGGGCAGGCTCAATGCTCAAGGGAGCCAATACGCCTGCACGGTCCGGTATTTCCGGCGCTACCTTCCCACCCCAGTCCAGTTCCACCAGTGCCTACACCACGCACCAGGCTTCCAGTGTGTCTCCAGAGCCCTGTTCCTCCTCCACGCACTCTTCCTATGGTGCGTGTCTCCAGCCCGGTACCACCAATTCCGGCACCACGCACCAAGCCTCCTGTGCGTCTCCAGAGTCCTGTGCATCCTGTTGCTGCTCCCCGCATTAGCCCTGAGATGCGTGTCCCCAGCCCGGTACCACCAGTTCCGGCACCACGCACTAGGCCTAATGTGCGTTCCCAGGGTCCAGTATGCCCTGTTCCTTCTCCCCGCACTAGCCTGAAAATGCGTGTCCTTAGCCCGGTGCCTCCAGTTCCGGCACCACGCACCAGGCCTACAGTGCTTCATGGTGGTGCCAGGTTTCCTCCAGACATGACGCTTTGCATTCAGGCCAAAGACTTCAATATTGCTTTCATCAGACCAGAGAGTCCTTTAGGTGCATTTTGGCAAACTCCAAGCAGGCTGTCATGCACTTTTAACTGAGGAGTGGCTTCCGTCTGGCCACTCTACTATAAAAGGCCTGATTGGTGGAGTGCTGCAGAGATGGTTATCCTTCTGTAAAGTTTTCCCATCTCCACAGCAGAACTCTGGAGCTCTGTCAGAGTGACCATCGGGTTCTTGGTCACCTCCCAGACAAAGGCCCTTCTCTCCCGATTGCTCAGTTTGGCTGGGCAGCCAGCTCTAGGAAGAGTCTTGGTGGTTCCAAATGTTTTCCATTTAAGAACGATGAAGGCCACTGTGTTCTTGTGGACCTTCAATTCTGCAGAAATGTTTCGGTACCCTTTCCCAGATCTGTGCCTCGACACAATCCTGTCTCGGAATTCTACGGACAATTCCTTCAACCTCATGGCTTGGTTTTTGCTCTGACATGCACTGTCAACTGGGGGACCTTATATAGACAGGTGTGTGCCTTTCCTAATCATGTCCAATCAATTGAATTTACCACAGGTGGACTACAATCAACTTGTAGAAACATCAAGGATGATCAATGGAAACAGGATGCACTTGAGGATCATAGCTAAGGGTCTGAATATTTATCTAAGGTATATTTCTTTCATCACATTCCCAGTGGGTCAGACATTTACATACACTTAATTAGTATTTGGTAGCATTGCCTTTAAATTGTTTCCCTTGGGTCAAATGTTTCAGGTTTCAGGTAGCCACAAGCTTCCCACAATAAGTAGGGTGAATTTTGGCCCATTCCTCCTGACAGAGCTGGTGTAACTGAGTCAGGTTTGCAGGCCTCCTTGCTCGCACATGCTTTTTCAGGTCTGCCAACAAATGTTCTATAGGATTGAGGTCAGGGCTTTGTGATGGCCACTCCAATACCTTGACTTCGTTGTCCTTAAGCCATTTTCCCACCACTTTGGAAGTATGCTTGGGGTCATTGTCCATTTGGAAGACCCATTTGCGACCAAGCTTTAACTTCCTGACTGATGTCTTGATATGTTGCTTCAATATATCCACATAATGTTCCGTTTTCATGATGCCATCTATTTTGTGAAGTGCACCAGTCCCTCCTGCAGCAAAATACCCCCACAACAGGATGCTGCCACCCCCGTGCTTCACAGTTGGGATGGTGTTCTTCGGCTTGCAAGCCTCCCCCTTTTTCCTCCAAACATAACGATGGTCATTATGGCCAAACAGTTCTATTTTTGTTTCATCAGACCAGAGGACATCTCTTCAAAAAGTACGATCTTTGTCCCCATGTGCAGTTGCAAACCTTAGTCTGGCTTTTATATGGCGTTTTTTGAGCAGTGGCTTCTTCCTTGCTGAGCGGCCTTTCAGGTTGTCGATATAGGACTCATTTTACTGTGGATATAGACACTTTTGTACCCGTTTCCTCCAGCATCTTCACAAGGTCCTTTGCTGTTGTTCTGGGATTGATTTGCACTTTTCACACCAAAGTATGTTAATCTCTAGGAGACAGAACGCGTCTTCTTCCTGAGCGGTATGACGGCTGCGTCGTACTATTGTTTGTACAGATGAACGTGGTACCTTCAGGCATTTGGAAATTGCTCCCAAGGGTGAACCAGACTTGTGGAGGTCTACAATTGTTTTTTTGAGGTCTTGGCTGATTTATTTTGATTTTGCCATGATGTCAAGCAAAGAGGCACTGAGTTTGAAGGTAGGCCTTGAAATACATCCACAGGTACACCTCCAATTGACTCAAATGATGTCAATTAGCCTATCAGAAGCTTCTAAAGCCATGACAGCATTTTCTGGAATTTTCCAAGCTGTTTAAAGGCACAGTCAACTTCGTGTGTGTAAACTTCTGACCCACTGGAATTGTGATACAATGAATTATAAGTGAAATAATTGTCTGTAAACAATTGCTGGAAAAATGTATTATGTCATGCACCAAGTAGACTTGCCAATAGACTTGCCAAAAATATAGTTTGTTAACAAGAAATTTGTGGAGTGGTTGAAAAACGAGTTTTAATGACACCAACCTAAGTGTATGTAAACTTCCGACTTCAACTGTATATTAGTTGATCTCCCGTTGTCATCGTGTCAAGTCAGTTTGATACCAGACACTGTTGTCTAGGTTCTCTACTCCCAACCCCAATGAAGAGTTGACCCATTAGAACATAGAAAATTGCAAAGCTATTACTTCATTGTAAGAATATTTCATTCAAACATTTCATCTTAAATTTCAACATAATTAGAATTTAAAAAGTCATTTGACAACTTCATTTCACAACAATTTAATTAAAACAGATTATATTAACTCAATTGTGATCGTCTTGATTTAATTACACATTTTAGAAGTGGACAGTTCTGGGATATGTTAATTGATCCTCTTGATAAGAAATGCCCATACAGTATTACGACAAGTTGTTAATGTATTACATGAATTGGAAATGGAAAAGTACGTACACATGAGTTTTCCATTCATAAAATGTGTAGGGTAAATTGCCACAGTAGATTTTGCATGGAAAATGAGGAAATTGTTTATTTCAGTTGTACGGAATGATTGTCAAATAGGTAAATCTGTGCTTGGTCTGCTCAATGACCAGGTGTATACCACAAATAATACCCTGTCAAGAAAAAAAGCGAACCATTTTGGGCGAAAGCAGACGAAGATCACACCAACCTAGCGCGTAGCTCGACTTTAAGGGAACAAGAAATGTTGAAAGTAATTGAGATCCCTGTGCGGGTGATCTTAGTGTGAATTGATGGTTTAGCGAGAGATCACCTTGTGGTAATATGGTGGCCAATGTTGGTTGCATTTGGCACTACAGATTTAAGCTTGTCATGTAAGAACAGACGAGAATTATCCTGCAATACTATTATGATAAAAATAAAAAATAACATTTTCCCATACTGTGCTTTCACCAACTCACCAAATTGTTTCATGAAGTGGACAACAATTTATTTCATTTTCCTGTTTGTCTTAATATAACCATAATAATAATATTTATTCACAGACCACAAATCCTAAGATCAACATCCTTACAGTTAATTGATTATGAATGAAATGTACTGGATCATGTGTGTTGACATAATAACCTATGGCATACACCTCCATTTGTCCAAAGGAGCAAAATGACATCTTGCTTGCAATACAGTTGTAAGCATGGTCTGTTGCTTACTTAGAAGTAGACACATTAAGGTTTTTAAATAATAATCTGTTGTGGATTTCATTTTAAGCTAAATGTACAATCAAATACGTGCATAAGAATGTTTTATAAATGAGGTCCCTGATCTTTTGAGTTCCAATTTAGTACCACATTTGTATGTGGTACTAAAATCCTATACATTTCCAATGCTCTACATGTGACCGGAGTCTGGCCGCTCAGATGTTTTTGCTCTCAACTGATTTTTTTGTGTCATTCTCAGTGTCACAAGGTTGAAACAAACCCTGATCTTGGTTGCAAGCATGTCAGCCCGTCAGAGATATCACAACTGTTACAGTAGTCTACATTATAAATAAAACCAAAGAGGTTTAGCTAAAGACCTAACATAACATAGAAAAAAAATCACCAAAAGATAGAAAGGAACAGTGACAGTAAATGATCATTGCGTCTGTGTGCTATTTCAGAGGCAGCATCAATGTGTATGTGCAATGTAAATGTGTAAAACTAAAATGTGGACAGCCAGACAAAAGGATTGAATATGAAACAAAATCTTATTAGTAGGCCTCGTGTGTAAACACAACCATTGTAATTACATCAGATTAATGCCCCAATAATCATGCCTTGAGATCACAGTGAGTATCATTGACTGTTTAGTCAACCACATAACTCAAGCTCTGAATGCCACAACATTTCATTGCCCATGCCTCCACATCCCACCATGCTCTACTCTGCCTAACCTGTATATGTATTAAACATTTTACATACTTGCATTATTCAATTTATAAGTGTTCCTTCCACTTGCAAGTTGCAAATCTCACATATTTCTGAGAGGAAAAAACATCCAGGAGGGGCATGGTCTCTCTCAAATGGTAAGGTGCCATTTTTGTGGTATGTTCCTATGAACAAAAATATAAATTCAAGGGAAAATGATAACTGAAATGACATCAAACTGCACTTGTAGGGGTTGGAATTGAGTCCAGTTTATTGTTTCAAGAGGTACCTGTTTATTTGTTTCAAGGGTAAATAATATTGATGTAGTGAGCAGGATAAGGGCCTGTATGGAACAGAGGGGATATTTTGTCTAAATCCTGTTTCCACAATCAACTTTGTTCCCCTTAATTTTAGAAAGATACACAAATAAAAAAAGTCTACCCAAATCTCATGGGATCATATAACATGATCTTTGTTGTAGCACATGTGATATGTTAGAGATTTGCTTCAGTGTCTTTTTAAAACTACATACAAAAATGAGGGACTACATCTGAACGGGGAACAGAATTGAACAACGCAGGATCGTTTTGATCTGGCTTAAATGTTTTGAAAAAAACTGGGGCCAGTATCTGTGTTTCTATTAAAGGGCCTTCTGTTTGGAGCAGAGCGTAATCAAGAGGAGATGGATTTTGGCTGATATAAAACAAACACCTCCCAGCTAGCACGTTTGGTTCATTGGAAGTTGTGGGAACGCACGTTTTTGGTTTCCTTTTGGTTCTGGGAATGAAACCATAAATTTCCTGACCAGTAAAACACATTTCTTAAACGTTCTGAGAACAGAAGTGAACATTTTTGCCTGTTCCGGGAACATCCATTTTTAGGTAGCAGAGAGGTTCTGACAACATTTTACTATGGTTCCCTGAAAGTTTTCCAGGAGGTTTTATTAACATTCTGATTTGAACTTAATTAAATAACATTCAAAGAACATATTTCAATAAGAGTTTTTAATAACACTGCTAGCTTAGTTTAACTGTTTTGAACTCCGAGCACAGGAAGAACACATGGACATTAATTTGCGTAGGCATTAAATCATGCCAACACATTTATTTTTTGTGACATGGCGTCAATGAAATTCAAACCTATGATCTTGTGTTTTCTATCAATGGAATCAGTCCACTGCGCCACCAGGATGGAGCTAGCATGCAATGTTTTTTTTTTACTCATACAACGCTGTTGATTTTAGTCTATTCAAACGGAAGCCATTTCAAAGGAAACAAGCACTCATTAAGATCAGGTGTGGCCAATTAGAGGGCGCGACCAACACACTTAACAAAGATGCTGTTGACGCTGAGAACAGAATTATATATATATATTTTTAAATAACATTCTAGAACAGTTTGAGAACATTGCTTTAAATAGAACCATGGGGAAACGTAATGCTGAAGTACTGAAATTCCTACAGAAGAACGTTCTCAGAACTATTTGAGAACATACCCAATGTCAAACCAGTTGGAGAACGTTCCTAAAACTTTACCAAAATTTAAATGTAACCATGTTTGAACTTTTGGGAAACTTTCTGTTATAGCAATGAAATATCTCAGCACATAAAGTTCCTTAAATGTGCTGAGAATGTTTCAAAGCCAAGCAACTATCATGCGCCATTCCCAGAAACTTGTGGGAAGGTTGTATGCAAAATAACCATGAGACAACCACACTCTCACCAAGCACTAAGAAACATATGGTTCTCAGAACGTTATGTGCTAGCTGGCCTTACTTTTAACGGCACAGACTGAGACAACATGACAACTGGTGACAGAGATGAAAAAGACAACCCCTCCCAAAAAAGTTGGTGAACACGTTTAGAGTTGACATTTGTTTTTTAGTCTCCCGGTCTTCTTATCACCATAATATAATAGGCATGTGGCCATGTCTCTGCTGTACATATGTACTGTTTAAGCACAAGGGGAGGAGGCTGATTAGCAGATTATCGAGTGTGTTCAGGAGAGGTTCAGGTAGCTGAAGAGGAGGGGAACCAGACAGACGCAGCTGAAGCTCACAGTGCCATAGACAATGTAGCGGTAAGATAGCTCAACTTCCATGTGCTGCCGTGCCTGCCGAACATCGCCAGCAGGCAGCCCAAACACCCGGCAGGCCAGCGGAATGGTGACTGCTTTCATTGTAGCCCGGGTGGCAAGCAGGACGACCACCCCAAGCAGTAGGCGCAGCAGGGAGCGGGCCAATAGGGCGGCACTCAGGGGGGGCAGTGCCAGGGGCAGGGAGGAAAGTGGTGGGTCGGCCAGCAGGCCCAGCTGGTGGTTGAGGTGGGAGGCCAGGGCAGCCCCGGCCCCAGTGCCCAGAGCCTGCGCTGTGTCACCCCGCGAGGTGCTCCATGAGTCCAGGGTGAAGGCCAGGAAGCCTAAGCCTACGTGCAGGATGACAATGACTAGTGGTGCATGGTGGCTCGTCAGGTAGAAACTGTCAATCTGGTCCAACGTTGATTGGAAGACGGCCAGGATCAGCAGGCTATATAGAAAGCCAGTGATGACCTCCTGTAAAACAGAGATTGCAAAAGATATTAGGGCGCCTTGAAACCAAAATACATTAAACACATGTCAACGCAGCAGTGTGGTGGGGAGAAACAGGTGGGGAGAAACTATTTGGAAAAAAGCTACTACATCTTCAATTGGTTGATGGATAAATTGTTGAAAAAAAGAAGGGAAGTGCTGCTAGAGTACACAATAGTAGTTCCATGTAATTAGCAGGTGCTCTTTGGTAAAAGAGGTAAATTGGTCATTAAAAAAACAAGGAGGACCATGGTTGATGGATAGATTGTGATTTTTCTGACGGATAGAAACCCAACAACCTTGGAAGACTCTTTTAGTCTTAACACACACAGGATCTATAATTACTTCTCAACTACTACTATTAATCTGTGATTTAAAAAAAATCCATGTTCAAATGACATGATAACAAAATAATTCAAACACCGTTTTACTCTACTTTCTATTTGGTGAGAGATTACAAGACATCAAAAGACAGAGGCAATATATTGAAATAACTTCATTTGCTATTCAATTGTCCCTTATCTTTCCCTCAATAAAGACATTAAGTCCTCTGAAATACAATGAAGTGATTTTAACCAGAAAACCAAGTTTGCAAACTTGCATTGATCCAAAACCTGAACTCAGCTCTCTTAAGTAATCCACATCCTCCTCTTCAGTCAACTTTGGACTGATTGACTGACACACACGCTGAAAAACGGGCCACTGGACGATAGAGGGCCCCCGTGAACCATAGACAGATTGTTGTTTTTTTCGCCGTTAAGAAAACCTTTTGGCTCAAGGGCTGTGTTGGGATTTTGAAATTCAACAGAGGGCTGCACAGATTTTTAAAAATCAATTTGTTTGTCAAAATTAATTTGCAGGCCAGAAAAAAAGGCAGATTGTGGAAAATATATAAATCCATTATAATTTATACCAGGGAGTAAGAGGCAAAGCTAGAGGTTTTACTCAGCCCAAAATCTGTTCACGAAAAATAACCCATGAAGTGAGGAATTTTGTATGACGGTCAATGAGTCGAATTTGAAAAAAATAAAATAATTGTTGATGAGGCTTATTTGATCTAATAGAAGTTTCGTAATGGTTAGGTTGATACAAATGCACTGATATACACTGAGTGTACAAAATATGCTCTTTCCATGACATAGATTGACCAAGTGAATCCAGGTGAAAGCTATGATCCCTTATTGATGTCACTTGTTAAATACAAAGAAGGATTTATAAGCCTTGAGACATGGATTGTGTGTGCCATTCAGAGGGTGAATAGGCAACAACAAAAAATATTCAAGTGCCTTTGAACGGGGTATGGTAGTAGGTGCCAGGAACTGCAATGCTGCTGGGTTTTTCATGCTCAACAGTTTCCTGTGTGTATCAAGAATGATCCAGACATCCATGTAACTTACCCCAAAACAACTTTATATCGGAGATAAATAGAGGACCCATCATGGATATAACCCGTTTTAGCATGGACACTGCCATTGAAAGTAGTCAACTGGATGGTGATTTTGAGTTGGGCGCAATCAGCCAATGAAGAAAAAAATGGACTACTTGAAATTGGAGATGGGCTCAATGGCGCTGCCCATGCTGTCACAGATGCTATAATGGCAGAGAAACAAAGGAGTCCTCTATCTCTATGGCCTATTGTTCACACGTGTATCTGCAGTCTCAGTGGTTAGAATGGTCACACCTGATCTCACCTCCTCCCACCTTTTGATACATTTCCATTGTTAGAGCGGTCACTTGAATATTTTGTAAATATAATAGACAATCCCCCTGGCCAATACAGAATATCGGTGATGACCAGCACTGTGATATATGGAGGAGCGGGCTTGTTCAGATATATCAACTTCCCACAGAACAATGATCATCCCCTTTGCTGTTTTATGAAAGAGTTATTGTTGGGTGAAAATGAAGAATGGAGAAGAGAATAGGTGGGCATGGCTGGTGTTCTCCCATTCCTCAGATTCAGTGTAACGTGGACATAATGGCGTAACATAAATGGCAGTAAAGGTCAATTTAAAGGTTTAATAAAATAATTTCTATGCATTTGTTTTTCATACCCCCAGGCAGAGGTGGGACCAAGTCACTGTTATTCGAGTCAGAAGCAAGTCTCAAATCAAAAGGCCCGAGTCTCAAGTCGCGTCCCACGTAGAACGGGTCGAGACTCGAGTCAAGTCCATGTCTTGCTTTGTAAGATGGAGTCGAGTCACGAGTTTTTCAAGTCAAGCAAAAAACAAACTACATTCAATGTACGTGTTGAAGTAGCCTACAAATCGTTCTGTTTATTGTGGCTAGCAGACATCCCTTTTCATTATTTTGTTGACAACATTTTTTAATTATGTAACAATTAACCCTTTATACTTCTGGGAATTGGCCTATACGGATAGGGCAAAATTGAAATGTTTCTTACAGAAGAAATATGAAAAGCATACGCATAAAACGACCCAACAGTCCATCTGACAAGACTGAATCCAAACATTACACCTGACTTTCTGTGCATTCTACATTGACATTTCCCCCAGAATTTGTTGATAACAAAATCTGAAAAAACTCTCGACACATTCTGTAACATAATAACAATACCTTAAAAATTCAATAAAATGCTGAGTCTCAAATAGCCACCTGTCCCTTTTAATAGCTCGGCAACGAAACACATTTCAGCAAATAAACGCTTCAAATAAACACTACGTCAAAATTAATTGTTTACAAGATTACCATGAATTGTTTATGAGGTTAATGTTTGATTTGTTACATTCAATAATGACTTAAAAATTATGGCATTCATCCATTTTTAAATCACCAGTAAGAAACTTATAGGCATTGGCTGCTAACAGCAACAACTGCTAGCTAACTGGCAAGTATAAAAACAGTCAACAACTTCGGGAGTTCAGACGTCCAGAAAAGTAAGTGAATGCCGAAAACGCAGTCTAATGAAAATAATTATTCTGTCAAGAAAAAGTATTTTTTTTTTGGCAACTTAGACAAAATAAAGAAATGTATTAAAATACTGGAAATTAATTCTGAAATTAAACAATTAACTATGCAAATTAGTAAAAGCTTTGTGCATTAAGGAAATAGACACCTGCCTCAAATAGTAGCCTGTCTAACAAGCACCTGTTTTGTTCAATGACTTAAACAAATAAACGCCCAGGCTATTAATTGAAGTTTTACGGTATACATGGAACATTTGGGGCATGTGCAACGTCAGACAAAACAATGACATGGGTTTGAGTGAGAGGTCTAACTGGTGTCTCCAAGTAGCCACACATCTAAGTAATTTCAATGCACTTTTATGACTCATGGAAAAAGGTATTAGGTCTGGGTTCCAGACTAACATTTTCCCCTGGTGGAACTGCACATGATTTTTCTTAAAGTCACGCAATATATATATATATATATATATTATTTTAGCATCTTATAAATGCATTCACAGCGCTTTATAAAAAATTATCCAAGCCCTGAATGCTGATTGGCTGACAGCCTTGGTATGACAAAATTTGTATATGTACTGCTCTAATTACGTTGGAAACCAGTTTATAATAGCAATAAGGCACCTCGGCGGTTTGTGGTTGTTAGGATCTAAATAACAGAGTAAAAACTAACGGACAACTATGAAAAGCTCAAACCATGTTTATTCACCAAATGTGTCAGACAGTTGAACAGACAAAAACATGTCCCCACAGGTATTTATACCCCATTTTAGGTGAAATCTCCTCTTCTCTAAACATTACATCCTTATTGCTAGGCAGGAAATTAAGTGATGTGGGTAATAAACTGTTCCTTCCCCCTTAATGTGACCTGACCTCGGCCCCCATTCCTCACTAATCCACAGCTCTCCACCCTTATCAGTGACCACAAGCATGTGATTGCCTTTCCCTTACTCAGTAAGATTCCAAGGCCTTGGCTCATATCCAACCTTAATTGACCCCACCATATACATTCACCTTACAGATAACCATTACCTTCTGGTGTAGAAACCAGACTGTGGCCCTTCTCTTTTCCACAGGACACCTGATGTCTAACAATAACATGTTCTGTATTCCCCTCTCTTCCTCCATACCATGAACAAGGATATTTAATTTTACAAGTTTAGAAGTCAGAACCCATCATGGTATATGGCCAATATACCACGGGCAAGGGCTGTCTCCAGGCACGCCGCATTGCGTCATGCAGGAGAAAAGCCCTTAGCCGTGGTATATGGGGCATATACCACAACCCCTATGGCCTTATTGCTTAAATAGACTACTGAGATAAATAAGTTGTTTCGTCATCCTTATGTTGTGATTCAAAATATTTTTATGTGCACTGTAATCCAGTGATTGTCATGCATTTTGGGTTGACAATTACGCAATTGTTCTTATATTTTACTGTTAAAATAGAATTCCAGAAATTTCTGATGAGCTTGCCTGCAGGTGACCATGTAAATTGTGCAGCTCACGCTGATGGGACTAATATTGTATTTACTCGTACAGTCAAGGCAAAGGGTCGCAAAATGCGACTAAATGGTCGCAGTCTGTAGCCCTGTCTTTGGTGCTTTTTTGAGCTCTCCTAGCTATGCCGTTGAGAAACTGAAGTAAGCACACTTCAGGGTTTCCGTTAAGGCCCGAACAGACTGCATGAATTTAGCCACCCTAGGCAACAATTTTGTAGTTCCAGTCAAAATGTCTACATTGTTGGCAAATTCTTAGGTCGTAAATGATTGTCCGACGTCTTGGCCCATTCAGTGTGACAGGGTCTAGGTCTGCCGATCCATGTCTCAATTGTCTCAAGGTTTAAAAATCCTTCTTTAACCCGTCTCTACACTGATTGAAGTGCATTTAACAAGTGACATCAAAAAGGGAACAATGCTTTCAGATGGATTCACCTGGTCAGTCTGTATCATGGAAAGAGCAGGTGTACTTATTGTTTTATATACTCAGGGTATAAAGTTTGTTTTGTGAAAAATATTTTTAAGATGCATACTTCCAGTTTTTCCGAACTCACTTGGGAGGCTTGCACTGCTGGTGCTGGCACCTGCGCAGATCAAACACACAGCTTCAATTGACGTAGCCTAGGTCGGCTGACGTAGCCTTGCAAGCCAATCGCAGAACTTGACAACAGAACTGAAGCCAATTGTACAATCTGGCCAGTTTGAGATAAAGATTTAAATTTCAAATCAAATCAAATTTTATTTGTCACATACACATGGTTAGCAGATGTTAATGCGAGTGTAGCGAAATGCTTGTGCTTCTAGTTCCGACAATGCAGTAATAACCAACAACTAATCTAACCTAACAATTCCACAACTACTACCTTATACACACAAGTGTAAAGGGATAAAGAATATGTACATAAAGATATATGAATGAGTGATGGTACAGAACGGCATAGGCAAGATGCAGTAGATGGTATAGTGTACAGTCTATACATATGAGATGAGTAATGTAGGGTATGTAAACATTATATTAAGTGGCATTGTTTAAAGTGGCTAGTGATACATTTTTACATAATTTCCATCAATTCCCATTATTAAAGTGAGCTGGAGTTGAGTCAGTATGTTGGCAGCAGCCACTCGATGTTAGTGGTGGCTGTTTAACAGTCTGATGGCCTTGAGATAGACTGAAAAGCAGCTTCTCTCGGTCCCTGCTTTGATGCACCTGTACTGACCTCGCCTTCTGGATGATAGCGGGGTGAACAGGCAGTGGCTCTGGTGGTTGTTTTTCTTGATGATCTTTATGGTCTTCCTGTGACATTGGGTGGTGTAGGTGTCCTGGAGGGCAGGTAGTTTGCCCCCAGTGATGCGTTGTGCAGACCTCACTACCCTCTGGAGAGCCTTACGGTTGTGGGCGGAGCAGTTGCCGTACCAGGCGGTGATACAGCCCGACAGGATGCTCTCGATTGTGCATCTGTAGAAGTTTGTGAGTGCTTTTGGTGACAAGCCGAATTTCTTCAGCCTCCTGAGACGCTAAATTTGGTAACAACGCAAAGTGTGACATGTAATAATCGCAAAAGACTGAATCCGATGTACAGTGTGGGAAGGCCTTTAGGAAAATGAGGTGCCAGACAACGTGACAGTGAATATTTGAATTTCCCGGTCATTTGAGAAATGTACCGGACCCATATTGGGTGTGTAATCCATTAGGGTGTCCACCCACGGTGCTCAGAATGACAGAAATCGCATTTAGAATATGGTATTTCATCTTATCAGAAAATGCAACTCCTGTAATGAAGCAGCCAATAAAATGTAATTTTCGAACATTTTCCAAAATGCAAATTACCGGGAAACACCATTCTAAACAGCGCACCTGATGCGAGCCATTCCATACAGTGAATTCAGAAAGTATTCAGGCCTAGGGTTGCAAAGGGTTGGAAACTTTCCGGTAAATTTCTAGAATTTTTCTATGGGAAGTTAAGCCCTGGAATTGTGGGAATTTTGCTTAAATTCATTAAAAAAAAAGTTAGCTTATAACAGTGAACCTTTCTTGTGGGATACACAAGGCAATTCTAGGTCTTGTGGCATATCCCCAATTCAAAGGAATTGCAACCCTCTGCATGCAGAGTGCATTCTTCCACCACATGTACAGCTGATTCTCAAGATCTTGCACACTAATGAGATGCTATTGAGCCCACACTACTACACTGTCTGAGCCAAGGACTACATGCTTTCCGGTAAATTTTGATGACAATACTGGGTGGGGTGAATAGATTTTAGATGACATACATAATTTTTTGTTAACTAGTAAATAGTAGCCTACAGCAAAGTCTGTTTAAATCCTTGATGATGTTTCTACAACTTGATTGGAGTCCACCTGTGGTAAATTCAATGGATTGGACATGATTTGGAAAGGCACACGGCTGTCTATATTAAAGGTCCCACAGTTGACAGTGCAAAAACCAAGCCATGAGGTCAAAAGAATGTTGAGGCACAGTTCTCAGGAAGGGTACCAAAAAATGCATGCAGCATTGACGTTCCAAGACCAAACTGGCATCCATCATTCTTAAATGGAAAAAGTTCCTAGAGCTGGCCACCTGGCCAAACTGAGCAATCGGGGGAGAAGGGCCTTGGTCAGGGAGGTGACCAAGAACCCGATGGTCACTGACAGTGCTCCAGAGTTCCTCTGTGGAGATGGGGGAACCTTCCAGAAGGACAACCATCTCTGGAGCACTTCACCAATCAAGCCTTTATGGCAGAGCTGCCAGCTAGAAGCCACTCCTAAGACTCTCAGACCATGACAAGATTCTCTGGTCTGATGAAACCATGATTGAACTATTTGGCCTGAATGCCAAGCATCACGTCTGGAGGACACTTGGCACCATTCCTATGGTGAAGCATGATGGCAGCATCATGCTGTGGGGATGTTTTTCAGTGGCAGAGACTGGGAGACTAGTCAGGATTGAGGGTAAGATGAACGGAGCAAAGTACAGCAAGATCTTTGATGAAAGCCTGCTCCAGAGTGCTCAGGACCTCAGACGGGTGGAAAGGTTTACCTTCCAACAGGACAACGACCCTAAGAACACAGCCAAGACAACGTAGGAGTTGCTTCGGGACAAAACTGAATGTCCTTGAGTGGCCCAGCCAGAGCCCGGACTTGAACCTGATCCAACATCTCTGGAGAGACCTAAAAATAGCTGTGCAGCAACACTCCCCATCCAACCTGACAGAGCTTGAGAGGATCTGCAGAGAAGAATGGGAGAAACTCCCCAAATACAGGTGTGTCAAGTTTGTAGCATCATACCCAAGAAGACTCAAGGCTGTAATCTCTGCCAAAGGTACATCAATAAAGTACTGAGTAAAGGGTCTGAATACTTATGTGAATGTAAAATCAGTTGGGATTTTTTCAAAAAACAGTTGCTTTGTCATTATGGGGTATTGTGTGTAGATTGACTTTTTAAAATTGTATCAATTATAGAATAAGGCTGTACCGTAACAAAATGTGGAAAAAGTGAAGGGGTCTGAATACTTTCCGAATGCACTGTAGCTGTATTCCATTCATTTTTATCCTAAAAAACTCCCTTGATGACATATTTTTAACATTATGCAGCCACCACCATGCTTGAAAATATGAAGAGTGGTACTCTTATGTGTTGTGTTTGCCCCAAATGCTTTGCATTCAGGAGAAAAAGTTCATTTCTTTACCACATCATTTGCATTATGACAGAAGTGCCTCGTTGCAAACAGGATGCATGTTTTGGAATATTTTTTCTTCTGTACAGGTTTCCTGCATTTATAGATACACCATCCAAAGTGTAATTAATAACTTCACCATGCTCAAGAGATTTCCAGCATGTGCTTTTTAAATTTTTTGCACATATATCAATTGGTGCATATGCAATTGGTGTGGTTGAATCTATGCTTGAAATTCACTACTCGATTGTGGGACCTTACAGATAATTGCATGTGTGGGATATAGAGATGGGGTAGTCATTCAAAAATAATCTTAATCACTATTATTGAACATGGAATGAGTACATGAAACTTATGTGATTTGTTAAGCACATTTTACTCCTGAATTTATTTAGGCTTGTCATAAGGGGTTGAATACTTATTGACTCAAGACAATTTAGCGGTGCAATTTTTTTAAACACATTTTTTAACAAAATTCCACTGATATTTGAGTATTGTGTGTGTGTAGATCAGTGATACAAAATCTACATTTAATAAATGTTTTATTCAGGCTGTAAAAACAAAACGTGAAACAAGTAAAGGGTTGTGAATAGTTCGAAGGCACTGTATACAAAGACCTGTCAATAGAAAAACTAAATGTAGCTAGTTCGGCATCTTTCCAGCTTCAGTCTGGAGTGATTGTGTTAGCTGTGTAGTTGGCTAGCTGGGGGGGGGGGGCTCTAAAGCAACAATTTTTGTTTGCCATAGCAACCTGCCCAATCAAACTAACGACCAGTGAACCTTAACTGGAAACAATACAATGGAATGAACGACCAGATGGCTTGGGTAGCAACCTCGGGACAATATCCTCATGGAAGGATGAAATAGTATGAATAAATTAAATCAAAATAATGTTAAATGGAAATATGTCAATCATTATTTCAATAGGTTGGTAACCCGGTGTATAAAAGTGATAATGCCCCAGAAGCCATGGGTTTGGAGGATATATTGGCACGGTTTGCCAGCCCAAGACGAACACCCGTGCCAATATATCCTCCAAACCACAGCTTCTCTGGCATTATCACTTAATTAAAACACATTATTAGCTTGTTGGAAAATGTCCTCGTCAACCGATTGACCATATAACCAGTTGGCAGCACCAATCTAAATAATAGGAGCAGAACATGAGAAATGTTCACGCAATGAAGAGCGACCTGTCTAGGATCAGCGTGGCGCTAGCGGCACCCCCCCCCCCCCCACTGAAAAACCAGTGCCGCGAAATTCAAAAAAAATATTTTTTTAAAATATTTAACTTTCACACATTAAAGTCCAATACAGCTAATGAAAGACACAGATCTTGTGAATCCAGTCAACTTGTCCGATTTTTAAAATGTTTTACAGGGAAGACACAATATGTAAAGATGTACATCTATTACCTAAAAACACATTAGCATAATCCACCATCTTTTATTTGTCCACCAACACCAGTAGCCATCACCAATTCGGCTAAACTAAGATATTTATAGCCCCTAACCAACAAAAAAACTCATTAGATGACAGTCTGATAACATATTTATGGTATGGGATAGGTTTTGTTAGAAAAAAGTGCATATTTCAGGTAGATGGCATAGGTTACAATTGCACCCACCGTCACAAATGGAATAGAAAAACTACTTAGAGCAACGTGTTTACCTACTTACTAATCATCAAACATTTCGTAAAAATACACAGCATACACGAATCGAAAGACACAGATCCTGTGAATACAGACAATATTTCAGATTTTCTAAGTGTCTTACAGCGAAAACACAATAAATCGTTATATTAGCGTAGCACATAGCACATAGCAGCCCAGCATTGATTCTAGCCAAAGTGAGCGATAAAAGTCAACATCGCCAAAAGATATTAATTTTTTCACTAACCTTCTCAGAATTCTTCCGATGACACTCCTGTAACATCATATTACACAATCCATATAGAGTTTGATCGCAAATGTTTATATTTAGCCACCAAAATCATGGTTAGACAATGTGAAATGTAGACAAGCTGGTCAGAAAAAGTCCTTGCGCCACTTAGACAGTGATCTACTCTTATACATAAATACTCATAAACGTGACTGAAAAATATAGGGTGGACAGGGATTGATAGACAATTTAATTCTTAATACAATTGCGGAATAACATTTTTTAATTTATCCTTACTTTTCAATACAGTTTGCGCCAAGCGAAGCTACGTCAAAAAACATGGCGTCCTAAGCCACTAAAATGTTTCGACAGAAACACGATTTATCATAATAAAAATGTCCTACCTTGAGCTGTTCTTCCATCAGTATCTTGGGCAAAGGATCCTTTCTTGGGAGAAATCGTCTTTTGGTGGAAAGCTGTCCTCTTGCCATGTGGAAATGTCAACTGCGTTCGGGATGAACTGAAAAGCGTGCCCAACTATTCACATCGTTGCAAAAATAAATGTCCCAAAATCGCACTAAACGGATATAAATTGCTATAAAACGCTTTAAATTAACTACCTTATGATGTTTTTAACTCCCATAACGAGTAGAAACATGACCCGAGTAATATTACCCCCTTCACTAATGCTTGGAACAGGAGCGGGCCGGTGTCCTCTAGGCGCATGACGCAGCTCCAAAAGAATGACTAGCTTCAGGGTTTTTTCATTTGTAGGGCCTGTGAACGCGCAATCGACCCCATTGGAATCGTCATCACGTAAAGGCATCCAGGGGAAGACGTAAGAAGTGTCCGTATAGTCATAGCAATATCAGTGCCGTTTTAACTGACTTCAGAACAGTGGCCAACATTTCTGAAATCTGAATCCATGTCAGGGAAATTGCTGTAGAATGGGCTCTGTTCCACTTAGAGACAAAATTTCAACTCCTATAGAAACTATAGACTGTTTTCTATCCAATAATAATAATAATATGCATATTGTACGATCAAGGATTTTGTGGGAAGCCGTTTCAAAAATTACCCAATTAGCATAAATAGTCTAAACAGCGCCCCCATCCCCAACAGGTTAACGGAGATACAGCTGCGCTCTATCCAATTGTAGCAGTAGGATCAAACTACAGCCCGCCCATTTCTTTATAGACAGCAGAACTAGCCAATTGAGCATTTAGAGCAGGCAGCACCTCAGACTTGTTTGACGACAAGAGAAAGATGTGTGCTGGCAGCTGAAAATGTATTTTTCGATCACGAATAATAATAATAATAATAAAAGTGTATTATAATTGTATCCGGAAAATTCTCCATATCCATTATGATAATTGTTTTTTCCCGAGTACTTGGCACACCCATAATCACTTTACAATAATGAACTTCATGCTACAAAATAATTGGTGCATTTCCATTATACAAAATATTTTTGATTGAAAACTAAATGTTGGGGCAAAGGCTTGTGAAAGAGGCACTACTACATGATTTAGGTTAGGCCTAGCCTCAGTAATTCAACTTAAACTTTTTATTGAGCATCTTATCAAGCTATAGAGATGTTCAGAAAAAGTTCAAGGTTCTTTACAGATAAGAGTAAACATTGTGCAAGAGTCATGTCATGATGTGGAATATGAAACAAAGTGTCAGGGTGGGAAAAAAGGGAGAATTAAAAAATGGCCCGGATAAGACATCCAGAATGGTGAGGTTGGCCCTCAACTGAACTTTGCCCTTATTACCTTTTGAAAGACATGTGCACACACACACTTGAATGGGTTACGCATGAACTTCACTGAACAATTTCAGTGATAGGTGTGCACAAGGACCTTCATTTTTACCTCAGAAGTCAAAATGTCACTAGATGGGCTGATTTGGAAAAGTCGGATATACTACTGACAAAGTGCCGAATGATCCACCTCACTGAAAAGACTCAAAATGCCCATCACTTATTTTAACCTTGAGTGCTAGGACCCCTAATGATGAAAAACAGAAGTGTCATAACATATTTTAAAATGGTTGTAGTCAATAACCTAGGCCTACTTAAATCATCTCTCTGCACCTTTATAGACCACGACAAGCCGCAGGAGGAGAAGAGGTATGTGTGTGAGTTCTCAAAACTAGCAGATGGCATGTGAGTTCACTGTCAACTCAGTCAGAAATCGGCATTGACGTTTTATCCTGTTTTCCTACGCTCATGACGCTTGTTAGATATTATACACATTATTAGCTTGCTGCCAAACATCCTTGCCAACTGATTAATCATATACCTAGTTGGCAGCGAGTGAACTGAGATGAAGCTGCGCTCTGTCCAATCAAAGCATTAGGATCAACCGACAGCCCGCCCATTTCTTTACAGACAGCAGAACTAGCCAATTGAGTCGTTTAGAGCATGAAGCACCAGACTTGTTTGAATGACATGAGAAAGAATGCAACAAAATTATTTGTGCATTTCCATTATACAACATTTGTTTTAGTGAAACAGAGGCCAAGATGAATCTACATGATTTAAGACAAGCCTAGGAAATTCAACTTCAACTTTTTATTGAGCATATTATCAAGCTGTAGAGCAGGTGTAGGCAACTAGAGCCAGCCATGGGCTGATTTTTGTCAGACCGGATGGTCGGGAGGCCGGAACATAATTATAATAATTTGTACTCTGTCATTTTCAAATACAATCATTTCATACCTTGATTACATTGGGACATGATCACATCTCTTTTATTTGTGGGAATATTTGAACAGATTTCCTAAATGAAAGTAATTTATAGCTGAATTCCTGGTGATTTTAGGACCAAAAACTAAAATCCTATAATGTTATTTAAAATAAACAAAACATTTTTTTGAGGGGGTGGGGGCCTCCACTCTGAGGGACAACAAACTGCAGGTTGAACATTGTGAGATTGTAGACGTTTAAGTTGATAGCTGTAAAAATCACCTTAAACTGTTACTCCACATGCTGATATTGACTTTAGTACTATTGTGTGTAGTTACAGCTACCCCATAGAGAGAATTGCATTATGGGTTCTGTAGTCGACTCGAGTTGCAACAGATTTCCACAACGGTTTTCACATGTTGCTACCAACCTTATTATAATGACAAAAAAATAATAAATTTAAACAGTCAATTATAGTAATGAGTGGTTTTGGGTGGATTTCTCCTTTAAGTGTTAAACATATGAGTGAAAAATCCAAGCTTTCTGGGAATGCTTTAAGGTCTGGAAGTTGTTGACAGGGCTGGAAAGTTGGTTGTCAGAAGTATTATAATGTAAAGTTACTTTTAATCTTTGTCTGCCTATTTCAAGACATGGCATATGGGGGTGTAGTGAGAAACCCGATGGGTTGGACAATTCTCATCTTGAAAAAACAGATACTAAAAACTTGGAAAATCAATCAAATCGGCTATCATTAACAATGGGAAAATCTAATGATTAATTATTTAAAATATTGAATGTGCGTGGGCTATGGAGAGAAACAAAATGGTGCCGTTTCAGGCCATGTGGCATTAAGTGATGTGGGTTCTGGAGATGGGAGTGTGTGCTAGTGGGTCTGGGCAGGTGTGATGTAGTTGATGTTTGTATGCTGTTGTTTGTTTGTGTATGTTTTGTTTATAAAAGACAAAATAAAATCGTACATTATGCGACTGTAGAAGGACTTGCTTTTAGTTTTTCCCGTCTCAATTCCACACGCTGCGCTGTTCATCAGTCACAATTTGACAATTGATAATATTGTCAACAATCAGACTGTCAATTTAATCTGGTTTTAAGGCTACATCTATTATTATGTGTGTGAAATTAACTTTGATATAGTTTAGTTGTAGTTTTGATGGGCCATTATCAGCTGGGCAGGCAACTGTTAGGTGAAGGAGGGGCGGGAGGGGGTGACATGTCCTCCTAACACCACTTATAACACAAATTATGTTAGTGATAAGACATTCTAACAACATGTAAAATATAGTTATTGAGGAAAAGTCAAAGGGGGCATGAATTTAAAAAGGCAGAGCTATAAAAAAATATATAATCACATGACATTCAAAAGACGATTTTAACTTCTGTAAACGCCCAACGCGAGTCAGGTACAGGGCTTTTTTTTTCTGAAGCGGCAGTGTATATTTTGAGCCTGGCTTGAATATGCACTGAAGCAAATGGACAGAGGATAGATTCTCTGTGGTGGTTATAATAATAATAGTTATTTTATTAAGGGCTTTCATGCACCCAAAGCACTACAACACAATATGAAAAACATCACATCATTTTCAAATCACCCTGGTGTGTACAGAACATCTGTATTGAACAAGCAGGGGTGAAAGTAGATTGATTTTAACATAGAGATCATATTTTAGAATAAGGTGTTTCAATGAAGGCATGGCAAGACGGAAACCACGAGGTGAAACTATTGGGAAACGGAGCATGGATTCGGTTTGGATTGCAGGTTAAACCTTGAATGTCTTCAACAAAAAATCTATAAACATTTCTTAGAATGCATGTTTTACCCCTTCATATTTCAAGAAAGGTTCTTGTTTGGTCTAAAATACTATTGACTTACCAGGACAGAGTGCATGCCCATGTAGACTCTGCTTACACAGACGAGGAAACTCCAGCAGATGGCCAGACTCAAGCCAAACAGGAAAGGGTACTGTGAGCAAGGGGGGAAAAGGAGGGAAAGGGGGGGGGGTTACTATTGTTCACATTAATGATTTAAAAAGTTCAGCCTATACATATCATTAGATGTGCTTAACAAGCTGAATACCAATCAGTCACATTTACAGTGTGTAAAAAGCTACTCAATTACAGTCCTGGAGGGCCACAGCAATAGGCCTATTGGTTGTTCATTAGGCTAGGCTATTCATTAATCAGAGACTGATTCAGACCTGCGACCTGTCGTCACATGTGCTGACATAGACCAATCACGGGCTGGCAAGCTACGAGGAGGATTTCAGGCAGGATGAAAATGACTATATCGACCATGATCCTTTGCTAGTTACGGCCATTTTCACCATGATCCTTAGTGATTTGTTGGTGCCATTCAGCAATATGGCGCGCTTCAAATTCAAATAATTCCCGGCTTCATGCACCATCGGGAGTTTTACATAGTCATGGGTATACGTGGATGACGTCAGCACCACCTACTGGTTTTAATGTCTATGGTGAAACCAGGTGGGAGAACTATCAGGCCAATCAAGGAAAGTCATTTAGACTAACCTCACGTCACCCCGCTCCTCCGCTCTCTCCACTGGCTTCCAGTTGAAGCTCGCATCCGCTACAAGACCATGGTGCTTGCCTACGGAGCTGTGAGGGGAACGGCACCTCCGTACCTTCAGGCTCTGATCAGGCCCTACACCCAAACAAGGGCACTGCGTTCATCCACCTCTGGCCTGCTCGCCTCCCTACCTCTGAGGAAGTACAGTTCCCGCTCAGCCCAGTCAAAACTGTTCGCTGCTCTGGCACCCCAATGGTGGAACAAACTCCCTCACGACGCCAGGTCAGCGGAGTCAATCACCACCTTCCGGAGACACCTGAAACCCCACCTCTTTAAGGAATACCTAGGATAGGATAAAGTAATCCTTCTAACCCCCCCCCCCCCCCCCTTAAAAGAGTTAGATGCACTATTGTAAAGTGGTTGTTCCACTGGATATCATAAGGTGAATGCACCAATTTGTAAGTCGCTCTGGATAAGAGCGTCTGCTAAATGACTTAAATGTAATGTAAATGTAACCTATTAGACTAACCACAAGGAAGAAAAGAAAACAAGTTGTACAATGCCTTCGAGGGTCAGGATTGAATAGCCCCGTAATGAGTAATGAGACTCTTTTCAAGTATCAGAATAGGCCTACCTAAATGTTTGTGATGGGCAGATTAACAATGAATCAGGTCTTTGCTTTTGTCTCCGTTCCCCTTCAAGAAAAACAGATTCTGAAATTAGTCATAAATATTTTAGTGATTTGGTATAGATTTATAGGCAGAGCCCCACTGTAATCCATAGAAAGATTATTTGGCAGAAGGATGTTAATATGTTTGACATTTGTAAATAAAGTTAAGATGTTTGTAACATTAAGATATTTCTTGAGTCTGGTTAGGGACAGATCTAAATTTACTGGCATGATCCATAATAGGGGAGGGTTGTCAAACTTTTTGGGGGCTTTGGGGAGGAACGAATTACCCTCCTTCTATACAGTGCATTCAGAAAGTATTCAGATCCCTTGACTTTTCCCACATTTTGTTATGTTAATGCCTTATTCTTAAATTGATTAAATCGTTTTTAGAAATGTTTGCAAAATAAAAGTTTTTAAAAAATAAAAAAGTATTCAGACCTTTTTTCTTTTTACTCAGTACTTTACTGCCTCAATTCTTCTCGGGTACGACGCTACAAGCTTGGCACACCTGTATTTGGGGATTTTCTCCCATTCTTCTCTGCAGATCCTCTCAAGCTCTGTCAGGTTGGATGGGGAGCGTTGCTACACAGCTATTTTCAGGTCTCTCCAGAGATGTTCGATCAGGTTCAAGTCCGGGCTCTGGCTGGGCCACTCAAGGACACTCAGAGACTTGTCGCGAAGCTACTCCTACGTTGTCTTGGCTGTGCGCTTAGGGTCGTTGTCCTGTCGGAAGGTGAACCTTTGCCCCAGTCTGTTTTCATCAAAGATCTCTCTGTACTTTGCTCTGTTCATCTTTGCCTCGATCCTGACGAATCTCCCAGTCTCTGCTGCTGATAAACATCCCCACAGCATGATGCTGCCACCACCAGGCTTCACCATAGGGATGGTGCCAGGTTTCCTCCAGACGTGACGCTTGGCATTCAGGCCAAGACTTCAATCTTGGTTTCATCGGAGCAGAGAATCTTATTTCTCATGGTCAGAGCCTTTTAGCAAACTCCAAGCGGGCTATAATATGCTTTTTACTGAGGAGTGGCTTCTGTCTAGCCACTCCACCATAAAGGCCTGATTGGTGGAGTGCTGCAGAGATGGGTGTCCTTCTGGAAGGTTCTCTCGTCACCACAGAGGAACTCTGTCAGGGTAACAATAAGGTTTCTAAAAACCTGTTTTCGCTTTGTCATTATGGGGAATTGTGTGTAGATTGAGGACTTTTTACAATTTAATTCATTTTAGAATAAGGCTGTAACGTAACAAAATGTAGAAAAAGGGCAGTACTTTCTGAATGCACTATGTAGGTATATTAAAATATCAATATCATACAGTGAACACCTAACCCTATAGGCCTTTGCATGCAATGCCATGATACAATTTGTGCTCAAATCTATGACAGGTGAACAATTATTGTTTTAGGTGGGTAATTTGGCCAAAATCCCTTGTTTATTGGTGGCGCTGGCTGGGCTGGTTGGATCTGAATTCATATGGATGTCCATTCAATTTCTCGAATGTCCGGTAAATAACATTTTCTGAAGGAAACTCTGAAAATGGCATACTTGTTAAGAAGATTTTAGACAGTTCACATTAAAATCCATCACCAATTGGATGGGAACCCAGCTAGACACCATAAAGACTGTAAGTGTCCAGTGTCACTTTGATTATACCTGCACATCATGGTTCACCAGCAGCCCCAAACACCTGAAGAATAAGCTACAAACCAACCAAATAAACTTGTAAGAATTGCACTTAAACTCCCCCATACTCATCTGGAGGTTGAGCATTTCTTCGTCTCTATCGCTGTAATGTCTCTGTATCTATGCAATTATATATATATTTATGGAAATAAGTCAGACTTTATTGTGCAATCCCAGTCACTTAAAATCTGTGTATATGTTTTTTTTCTACTGACAAATCGAATCAATCCTAACTGTGCAGCAACAATTTGATGAATGGAAAGAGACATCTGTTACAAAAGACATTCAGAGATTGTCAAGACAAGGTAGGGAGGAATGTATTTTCTGTTTAGTCTATTTATTGTGGTGCTGAAAATGCAAACCATGATATTGAAGTGTCCAAAGTCGGTATGCTTTGTTTATTGGTTGTGTGGTGCATTGGCACAAACATATCAGCGAAAAATGTATAATTTATATAATTATGCAATCAAAATGTAAAAAATCTGATTTCCACCTAGCTGGTCATCGTCTGCAGCTGGCTCTGATCGTAGTGTAATGAAACAGGCAGGGAGAGTGAGCTCATCTGTGGTGGTCGGTGAACCCTCAACCTTCTGTCCCTGCGTGGCATCGACTGTGCCACAAAAGCATGCTGAAGTGGCAAAGTTGTTATTGTCATTTGTGGTCGTAAACATTATTTTGAGTTAATTCTATGGTCTGTCCCTTAGAGGTATGGTTTTACTGCAGGGGCAGAAGTGTCAATAATATGGTCAGGGGTCATGTAGGCCTAGATCAAGGAAGGGCAACTCCAGTCCTAGGGGGCCGGAGTGGTGTCGCACCTTTTCCCAATCCCTAGCAAACACAGCTGATTAACTTCTTATGGCTGGGGGCAGTATTGAGTAGCTTGGATGAATAAGGTGCCCAGAGTAAACTGCCTGCTACTCAGTCCCAGTTGCTAATACATGCATATTATTAGTATATTTGGATAGAAAACTCTGAAGTTTCTAAAACTGTTTGAATGATGTCTGAGTATAACAGAACTCATATGGCAGGCAAAAACCTGAGAAAAAATCCAACTAGGAAGTGGGAAATCTGAGGTTGGTCGTTTTTAAACTCATTCCCTATTGAAGATACAGTGGGATACTGGTCATATTGCACTTCCTAAGGCTTCCACTTTAGAACCTTGTTTGATGCTTCTACTGTGAAGGGGGGGGGGGGGGGGGGGGGCGAATGAGAGGGGAATGAGTCAGAGGTCTGCCAGAGAGCCACGAGCTGACCAGGCGCGTTCACGTGAGAGTTAGCTTGCGTTCCATTGCATTCCTGAACATTATTGAAGATTTATGTTAAAAACATCCTAAAGATTGATTCTATACTTCGTTTGACATGTTTCTACGGACTGTAACGGAACTTTTTGACTTTGTCTGCTACTAGTGAACGCGCTTCGTGAGTTTGGATTTGTTTACCAAACACGCTAACAAAAGGAGCTATCTGGACATAAATGGACATTATCGAACAAAACAAACATTTATTGTGGAACTGGGATTCCTGGGAGTGCATTCTGATGATCATCAAAGGTAAGTGAATATTTATAATGTTATATCTGACTTCTGTTGACTGCACAATATGGCGGATATCTTTTTGGCTTGTTTGGGCTCTGAGCGCCGTACTCGGATGATTGCATGGTGTAATTTTTCCGTAAAGCTTTTTTGAAATCTGACACAGCGGTTGCATTAAGGAGAAGTTTATCTAAAGTTCCATGCATAACACTTGTATTTTCATCAACATTTATGATGAGTATTTCTGTAAATTGATGTGGCTCTGCAAAATCACCGGATGTTTTGGAAGCAAAACATTACTGAACGTAACGTGCCAATGTAAAATTAGATTTTTGGATATAAATATGAACTTCATCGAACAAAACATACATGTATTGTGTAACATCAAGTCCTATGAGTGTCATCTGATGAAGATCAAAGGTTAGTGATTAATTCTCTCTCTATTTCTGATTTTTGTGACTCCTCCCTTTGGCTGGAAAAATGGCTGTGTTTTTCTGTGACTTGGCTGTGATCTAAGATAATCGTTTGTGGGGCTTTCGCTGTAAAGCCTATTTGAAATCGGACACTGTGGTGGGATTAACAAGAAGTTTATCTTTAAAATGGTGTGAAGTACTTGTATGTTTGAGGAATTTTAATTATGGGATTTCTGTTGTTTTGAATTTGGCACCCTGCATTTTCATTGGATGTTGTCATATCGCAGCCGTAAGAAGTTAAACTAATTCCATTCTAAACTGAAGATTATGATTAGTTGATTATTGCAGTGTTAATAATCAGGCCCCCAAGGACTGGAGTTGGCCATTTCGGGCTTAGATGATACTGAAACAGTCCTACTGTAAATCAGAATTCGAAGCAAATGTCTTGCTATATTTCGACCAAATAGGCTAAGCAAATTGCATCCATTTCTGTGCTCATTGGTCAATTAAACAGATAATATCGAACCATAAAAATGGAGAGGAGTAGAAGATCTTATTCTGATGCATGCCATTGACAATGTCATGAGTGAAATCTCATGAGTGGGTATAGGCTGTGACAGAAGCCTGGACATCCCATCACATGGACTAGGCTACCGTTCACCCAAAACTGCAGGGAGATGCTAATTTCTCTTCGCTGGATCAACACACTCTTTAAACCTGCTGAACTGAGTCTGTGGATCAATTACACAAGAGATAATGAAACAGCCTGTTCTCTCATCACACATGTTCAGTCATATTGGTTCTGAGATAAGCCACTCTTACTTTTCCCATTAAGAGGGCATCACAACACATCTCTCCTGATATGACTGAACCAGTAAGATTGCTTGCTAGGGTATGGGGGAGGGCTGTCGGGGCTAATGTACAAGCAGTGAGCATACAGCATTAAAGAGCAGGCTATTGTGCAATAGTAAGCAGGCACAAATGTTTCACTGTGTTTTCACTGGATAATTAACTAATTTGAGCGATCAAACTGAATGAAAGGAGGCAAGGCAAGGCAAGGATGTTGAGTTAGGCCTAAGCAATTTTTTAAAGGTGACAGGTTTCCCTGTTGTTGTTTTTTTAACCTTTATACAACATCTAAGTACATCATGAAATGATCTGCAATAATATGGTCAGAATAGATTTTGGATCATTGATATGAGGGGCATGATCAAATGTCAACATGCTCCCTTGGAAAATTCCATTAATTTTGTTCTTAACTGACTTGCCCAGTTAAATAAAAACATCTGAAAAGGTTCAAAGTTATGATTAAATTGCACAATTTCACACATCTCTGTGCTCCATGCATGATATTGTAATGTTGAGACCACAATCGGAACTATTTCATGTTTTACATTTGATCCAGTCCGGGGGGGAAAAAAATGGAGCCTGGATTTTTAAGTAATTTTCACTTGCGCTGCAGTGAGCAGCGCAAGCAGTCGGCAGTCAGCCAGATTTTTGCTGCAGAATGAGAAGACAGCTAACTATATGGAAAACAGTGTCTAACTATAATAAATCCCTTGTAACGACACTACTGTTTACAGTGATCTTTATTTATGTATGGCGCTCAAGTGGTGAGAGTATTGAGACAATTTTCAAAATCAATTTCGCCAGGAGAGACCATGGATCATCTTGGCTAGCTAGCTGTAAGCCACATGTCAACTAGCTAACATTTGCTACCCTCTACCTAACCTTGTTTTCACAATGGAGCCCTGCATCACCGCAGGACCCGACAGAGAAGTCTGAGGCGCGGTTGGAATGGTTCGTGCTGCGGGCGGTCAGACAGACAACTTTGGGATTGCCGAAAAAACATGTCCAGCAAATGTTAAATGTGCTGTGAACTGTTATAAAACCACATTACATGAATCCCACTGTCATTCTGGCTGTTGTGTCCCTCTCCTCCCCCGCCTCTAACTGGGGCTCGTGTTACACAGCTGGTTTGCGCGCTGTGAGCAAGGATCAGACAGATGGGTGTCTTGGTGGCGGACACACCCAAGAAACACACATATCAAATCACACCCCCACGCCAACTCAGAGTTGGCTTCTGACATGGCATCCAGCGTTTGAGGAACAAGCTAAAAAACGAGGCCAAATAAGCAGGTGCAGTTCCCCTTTAATGACCGGTATACACCCACGCATTCTGTTGTTGGGGTAACCCCACACCGTTCCGACACAGAAAAGCTGATTTTTAATATCCTAAGGGTAAGTGTACCCAGAGCCATATATTTAGAGAGTTAAGCCAACTTTTAGAATATTGTTCCAATTCTAAACATTCAGTTAAAGCATTGTTTAAATATTCCCCATATAATGTTAATGGGGAGCTAACATGGCTGCCATAGAATTTGATAGTGTTATGAAAATGTATCATAAAGCTCATTCTAGACATTCAGTTAAAAAAATAATAATAGGCAGTGGCTACGGAGTTTCGCCCCTCTGGAAACCTCTTTCTGAAATCTAAGCATACAGATCACATTATGCTCATGGGTTATTTTAGGCACATATTCATTTTTCTAATGTAGCTGAACATATTTCTGAACAGCTGAAATAAATTAATTCAGCAGCGATTTGAACGAACATTCCCAAAAATATACAGTTGAAGTCGGAAGTTTAAAAAAGCTAGCAAGCTCATGGAAGAAAACAATATTCTTTCCCAAAAACATAGCTAAACAGCATAATCTGTTTCAGTACCTATAGTTTGCTAACTATCTAAAATACCCCCTTATAAGACAGTTCTTATTTGATTAACGGTGGTCGGACCCACCTATGTAAAGCTAGCCACAATAAGGATTAGCCACACTAGTGAAAAATGTCTGTCATTGACAGTGAAGCAAAGGACTACAAATAGTGGAATTATGCCATCATTTAATAAATCATGCTAAACGAGGTTGGAAAGTTATATAAATTCAACCAAAGACAATAATTTGACAAAAATGTGAAATCACACTGGATGTATTAGACTTTAGAATTGCATTGGGGGCATACTTATTTCATTGTACAGCCTTATCTATGGATTGTGGATGACGACATGGGGGTATCAGTCTACTCAATGACACCCAGAGAAGTTCAGCATCGTAACTCTTATTGAGAGAATCTTAAATTACTGAATTGAGCCACATTTATTGTACCAGTATACCTAATGTGTATTGAACAATTTTCCAGAGGAAAAACAATACAGCGTGGATGTTTTGGAGTCCGATAACTGAGAAGGGCATTGGGGAAAAAAGCACTTGGGTACTGAGTAGACTGATACCCCCGTATCATTTATCCCCAATCCTTAGGTAAGGCTGTACAGTGCAATATGATTGCCAGTACGCACAATAAGCTGACTGGGCAGGTGATTTCCCTCAGTCAAAGTCCCAGATAAGAGCTACGACGCTAATATTTGCGTAAACTCTTCAAAGTTGTGTTCTGTGGGTGTCACCGAGTAGACTGATATCCCATTTCATTACTCCACATTACAACACTCCAACCTCGTTTAACATTAGTCTAAATATGGCATAATTCCATCAATTGCAATGTTCTGTCACTTTCAATTGCACTTTCAATCACTTTCAATTGCATCAATTGCAATGTTCCGTCACTTTCAAAGATGGACTTTTACTTTGAAAGTCAACCGCAAATTCCACTATTGTGGCTAATCCTTATTGTGGCTAGCTTCACAACACACAACTGGCTGCTTATAACGTTAGTTAGCTACGTAACCCTGTTGCCCAAAGCTAGCTAGTCATTTCCATGAACTGAAGTTCAACAACAAGTGGCTACCTAGCTAATACCTACTCATATGGATTCCTAAATCAATCATTGCTAAGAATATTGAAAAAAATAATCACTTCCTACTGGTCATTGTTTTCAGGCTGGTTGCATTGGTGCTAGTTAGGTACCAAGTTAAAGCTAGCTACCGCAGAAGGCACTAAAAATATCTGTATATCAAAGTAATTTGCAAACGGTTACGGATGTGAGTGCTACAGGTCAGTAGTCATTTAGGCAGGTTACCTTAGTGTTCTTGGGCACAGGGACTATGGTGGTCTGCTTGAAACATGTTGGTATTACAAACTCAGACAGAGGTTGAAAAATGTCAGTGCCAGTTGGTCAGCGCATGATCAGAGTACACATCCTGGTAATCCGCCTGGCCTTGTGAATGTTGACCTGTTTATTAAAGGTCTTACTCACGTCAGCTGCGGTGAGCGTGATCACAGTCGTTCAGAACAGCTGATGCTCTCATGCATGTTTCAGTGTTATTTGCCTCCAAGCGAGCATAGAAGTTATTTAGCTTGTCTGGTAGGCTCGTGTCACTGGGCAGCTCTCGGCTGTGCTTCCCTTTGTAGTCTTATGGTTTGCAAGCCCTGCCACATCCGACGAGCGTCGGAGCGGGTGTAGTACGATTCGATCTTAGTCCTGTATTGACGCTTTGCCTGTTTGATGGTTAGTCGGAGGGCATAGCAGGATTTCTTATAAGCTTCCAGGTTAGAGTCCCGCTCCTTGAAAGTGTCAGCTCTACCTTTTAGCTCAGTACGAATGTTGCCTGTAATCCATGGCTTCTGGTTGGGGTATGTATGTACAGTCACTGTGAGGATGACGTTGTCGATGCACTTATTGATGAAGCCAGTGACCGATGTGGTGTACTCCTCAATGCCATCGGAAGAATCCCCGAACATATTCCAGTCTGTGCAAGCAAAACAGTCCTGTAGTTTAGCATCTGCTTCATCTGACCACTTTTTAATAGACCTGGTGCTTCCTGCTTTAACTTTTGCTTGTAAGCAGATATCAAGAGGATAGAAGTATGGTCAATTTGCCGAATGGAGGGCTAGGGAGAGCTTTGTACGCGTCTCTGTGTGTGGAGTAAAGGTTGTCTAGAGTTTTTCCCCCCTCTAGTTGCAAATTTAACATGCTGATAGAAGTTAGGTAAAACTGATTTAAGTTTCCCTGCATTAAAGTCCCCGGCCACGAGTAGCGCCGCCTCTGGATGAGCGTTTTCCTGTTTGCTTATGGCGGAATACAGCTCAGTGAGTGCGGTCTTAGTGCCAGCATCAGTCTGTGGTGATATGTAGACAGCAACGAAAAATACAGATTAAAACTCTCTAGGTACATAGAGTATCTCATAATAAGCTGTAGACCACACTACCTCGGGCGAGCAAAACCCAGACTTCCGTAGATATCGTGCACCAGCTATTGTTTACAAATATGCCTAGGCCACCACACCGTGTCTTACCAGAGGCTGCTGTTCTATCCTGCCGATAGTGTATAACCCGCCAGCTGTATGTTAATGTTGTTGTTCAGCCACGACTCAGTGAAACACAAGATATTACAGTTTTTAAATGTCTCGTTGGTAGGATATACATGCTTTCAGTTCGTCCCATTTATTTTCCAGCGATTGAACGTTATCTAACAGTACGGATGGCAAAGGCAGATTAGCCACTTGTCGCCTGATCCTCACTGGGCACCCCGATCTCTTTCTGAAAAATCTGTTTCTTTCTCCAGCGAATGACGGGGATGAGGGCCTGTCGGGTGTTTGGAGTATATCCTTCCCGTCCGACTTATTGAAGAAAAATTATTTGTCCAATTCGAGGTGAGTAAATCACTGTTCTGATGTCCAGAAGCTCTTTTCGCTCATAAGAGATGGTAGCAGAAATATTATGTACAGTAAAAATTGCAAAAAAATGAATAAATAGCACGGTTAGTTAAGAGCCAATAAAACGGCAGCCATCTCTGTTACGGAGTCTAGTTGATAGGTATTCGACTAGCCGGACTGTTCCCCAGACTCCACGTGTAGGGATTTGTACAGTGCATAACAAGGCTATTGAACTTGACATTGGTGTCTGTCTTTATTCCTTTATCCAACATAGCATACTGAAACAATCTCCTCCGGTGCCATCTTCTTATCATTCTTGGCCGGTGGGTACTTGTTTGCTGACTTATTGACAGAGCTACTTATAGTAGTGGTGGAGCTAAAATTCAGCACACACAACATTCTTTAAAATAATTGTGTTATTTGAAGTGTCAAATTAGGAGCTTATTTGACCGTCAAATAGTGCCATTTGACGTGTCAAATAGTGTTACTTGACGTGTATCGTTTTTGACACGTAAAGACCAAAACGACATTCCATAAATGTTGAAGGCTACACCAGCTAACTATGGAAAGCTGTTTGGGTCTTTGTGTGTCAAAAAAGATACATGTCAAATAATAATTTAAGGCGTTCATAGCTCATGGAATGTTCTTCCCAAAAACTTAGCAAAACGACTTAATCTGTTTCAGTTGCAATAGTTAACTAGCTAACTATATAGCTAGGTGTCATCATCTAAAATAACCCTAATTTATAAAACAGTTCTTATTTGATTAATGGTGGTCGGACACATCTATGTGAAGCTAGACACAATAAGGATTAGCCGCAATAGTGGACTTTGCGGTTAGCCTTCAAAATAAAAGTATGTCATTGACAGTGATGTAAATTAATACAAATAGTAGAATTATGCTAAACGAGGTTGGAATGTTATAGAAAAACAACAATTTGTTAATTTGACAAAAATCTGTTGAAATCACACTGGATGTATTATACTTTAGAATTGCATTGAGGGCATACTTATTTCATTGTACAGCCTTATCTATGGATTGTGGATCAATGACATGGGGGATCAGTCTACTCAGCAACACCCAGAGACATCATTGTAGCTCTTATTGCGGGACTCTGAAACTGTGAATTGAGCCACAGTTCTTGTCAACCTATGTGTATTGAACACTATTCCCGAGGAAAAACAATACTGTGTGGATGTTTTGGAGTCTGATAGCTGAGGAGGACGTTGGTAAAAAATATCTTGGGTATTGAGTAGACTGATACCCCATTTCATTGATCTCCAATCCTTAGGTAAAGCTGTACAGTGCAATATGAATGTCAATACACACAATAGGCTGACTGGGAAGGTGATTTCACATAAGAACTACAACACTATTATTTGCGTCAACTTTTCACAGTTGTGTTCTGTTGGCTGTCACACTGATACCCCATTTAATTGCTTCACATCCCAACCTTGTTTAACATTATCTAGTCTAAATATGGCACGACTCCACCAATTGTAACTTTCTGCATCGTTTTCAACGATGTACTTTTATTTTGAAGACAAACCGCAAATTCCATTATTGTGCCTTTTTTTCACAACACATAACCCGGTCCGGTCGAGCCTCACTAGCCAGATGAAGCTAGCTGGCTGCTTATAACGTTCGTTTTTGGGCAACAGGGTTAAGTAGCTGGCTAGGTATTTATTTTCATGAACTGAAGTTCAATTTCAATAGGCGAACAACAATACTTACAAGGATTCCGGCTAAATCATTGCTAAGAATAATGAAAATGATTGCAGTTTCTACTGGTCATTGTTTTCATGCTGGTTGTATAGCTAGCTAGCCCATAAATTGCGGTCGAACAAATAATGCTTTATTACCAACGCGGTACAGTAAACAAACATATCGTTGGTGGCCGGTGTTTGCAGACTTCTTTGTACAGCTTTGACAGTGCTACTGACAGTAGTGGTGGCGCTTGGATTGCACGTGCAAATTCATTACACACAACATTGTATAATAGAACTGTGTTATTGGACGTGTTTGACACGCAAGGACCCAAACGTCGTTCCATAGCGACCAGACAAAGGCGATGAAGGAGGGGGGCGTCGCCGCCGAGCACTCCGTAACAATATATATTTTTTTTTAATCATGCACATGCGCAGAAATATCCGTATTTTTTTTTTTGCCTGGGCAAATTGGGATACATAAACGCTGTATCCCGTTGCCAATCCATTACAAAACTTCTCCATGTAATTTTAAAGCCCCATGCAGTCTATTTTTTAAATCACTTTATTTAATACATTTTTTTTTTTTTTATATAGATAACTCAAATATATTTGGTCATAATTTATTTTCCCTGAGCCACTTAAAGGCTCAGTCCGAATGTGTGGGCGTGGGGATATATTTACAGTGCCTTTAGAATGAGGTGGATAAATGTTTCATGAGTTTAGTTCAACTGTCAATACCACAGAATCCCAAAATACTAAATTGTTTGTAAACAAATCTTATCGTTTCAAAATTGTGATCATAGGCTAGGTTGGATGCATAGCCTACCTGCCAGCGTCCATACGTGAGTAGGAAGAGAGAGAAAGGGATGGCGGTCCCGGACATGGCATGCGTTGATGGCATACTGTACTCCGAGTTGTAAAACACCTCCACTTTAACCACAGGCGGAGATGCTGGTCGTGTCCAGCGGACAATGTCTTTGGTAGATTGGCCGAGGAAAAGATTCCAAATCCAGACCACAAGGATTCGCCGGCTGACAAATGCATCTACATTCCAAATTAGGAAGGGGAAGAAAACAATGAAGAACATCTCGTTACCAAGCTCGGACCCGAATGTGAAAAGGTAGAATAGGAACTTATTCTGAATAATAAACTCCTGGCCTACATCCCCAGTCAGTGAGTTCCTGCGAAGAGGTTTGACCCTTCCACTAGAGTCCCCATTCTCGCGGTCACTCTCAGCAGTTTTGGACAACTTCCCAGTCAATCTACCGCCGCTACTTTGTCTGTTTCCCTCATGGGAGACAGTCTGTTGTTCGGTTGTCTCCCCTATCCCAGACACCAGAGCTGTTCCATGTTGCAGCTTGTTTGAACAGTCGTTATGTTGTTCTCCGGCAGTTACGCTTTTTCTTTGCAGAGGACCTTCGATTTGCTGTCCGCCAACATGTCCCTCGCCGTTTCCACTTTGGTCCTGGTAGCGTTTCACGCAGGCACCGTTAACAAAATCATTTTCCCATTCCTTCCTGCTCAGTTTGACTGGGAATGAGCCTTGGACACCACAGAGCTTTTGAAATGATGCTACATGGTGCGGATCTTGCAAATACCCACAACACCGTATGAACATCGTTTTTAGATCTTTCGCCATAGTACGTCTGAAAAACTAGTTTAGCTAGCTAGCCGCCTTCCAAATCACATGCAAGATGGAGTCTCGTTCGCTACTGTAGGTAGCTTTCCCAGACAATAGAGGAAATACTATAACATCCAGTTTAGTTGAAAAGTCGTTGGAATACAAAATTTCCCTTAGCTAGCTAGATCGGGGGAGGGGGGTCCGATGTAGGTAGGTAGCTAGCTACTAGTCACAAAATAATCCAGACCAGTTATGCCTGTGGCCGGCGCGTTCGATGATCTATGTGAAGCTAACCACCATAACGATTAGCAACAATACTGGAATTTGCGGGTTGACTTCAAAATAAAAGTCCCTAATTGAAAGCGACGCAAAGGCATACAAATAGTGGAAGCATGGACGACTAGACAATGCCAAACAAGGTTGGAATGTTGTTCCATAATTAAAATACATTCAGTTCATCAAATCCACCTTCGGCACCTCGAATAAAATGACGAATTACTACCACGCAGGTCGGCTGATCCAGCAGCAGTACAGTATCCCGAAAGATCATTGATTAAATGTTTACTTAGACCTTTTTTGGAAGTACATAAGGACAGTAATGACGATAGATGCTCTACGAAACTCCATATTTTGGTGAGTACGGAACGTATTGACATTAACGTTTGGAGAGCTGGGTCTAGAGATTCACAAAACAGTTCTTACTCAAAAAAATCAAATAAAAATAAGTTCATAAGATGTTGAGGAACTTGAGGAATAGAAACTTTGCTTAACTATTTAACCATAGTTCATATGAAAATCATGAAATCTTAAAATGGAGTAATTTCACAAACTAAGATTATGATTTTCTTACAAACTGCTTAAATGGCGTCTTAAAATGAGTCGCTATGCAACCGATTTAGTTAGCAATAGCAATCATGTTAGCATATTTCGTATTGAAATTAGTTCTAAAACATGTTGAGTTTCAAATAGTAAACACTGAAACTTTCAGATGAAGTTTGAGTTAAACATTTAATTGCTTTCATTAGTTTATAAGGGTTTAGTTATCTTGGAATTATGAAGAAAGCTAAGCAAAGTTGCTATTTCGAAAGTGCAAAATGTAGGAACTTTGTAAATATCTTATGTGGCATTGACATTAGTGACGTTCTTGAAACCAATAAATAAACCTGTGATAGGCATGATAGGATTTGGCCCTCTATATTAAGTGTGCCTTGAATTCTAAATAAAATCACTGACAGTCACCAGCAAAGCACCCCCACATCACCTCCTCCTCCTCACTTCACGGTGGGAACAACATGCAGAGATAATCCGTTTCCCTTACTCTGCATCTCAAAAGACACAGCGGTTGGAACCCAAAAATCTCAAATTTGGACTCAGACCAAAGGACATATTTCCACCAATCTAATGTCTAATGCTTGTGTTTCTTGGCCCAAGCAAGTCTTATTGGTGTCCTTTAGTCGTGGTTTCTTAGCAGAAATTCAACAACACAATTCTACCAAGGCCTAATTCAAGTAGTCTCCTCTGAACATTGGATGTTGAGATGTGTCTGTTACTTGAACTCCGTGAAGCGTTTATTTGGGCTGCAATCCGAGGTACAGTTCTCTAATGAGCTTGCCCTCTGCAGCAGAGGTAACTCTGGGTCTTCCATTCCTGTGGCGGTCCTCATGGGAACCAGTTTCATCATATTCAAAGTCATTGAAATTGTCTGGATTGACTGACCTTCATGTGTTAAAGTAATGACACTGTCATTTCTCTTTGCTTATTTGAGTTGTTTTTGCCATAATATGGACTTGGTCTTTTACCAAATAGGGATATCTAATGTATACCACCCCGACCTTTCCACAACACAACTTATTGGCTCAAACACATTGAGGAAAGAAATTCCACAAATTAACAAGGCACACCTGTTAATTGAAATGCATTCCAGGTGACTACCTCATGAAGCTGGTTGAGAGAATCCCAAGAGCGTGCAAAGCTGTCAAGGCCAAGTGTGGCTACTTTGAATAATCTCAAATATATTTTGATTTGTTGAATAGTAAAAAAAAAAAAATAAATAAAAAAAAACTGAAATGAGGTGCTGTCCAAACTTTTGACTAGCACTGTATAACTATACAACTATTTTACTTAAAAAGTACATGTTGAGATTATTTACTGTCCCCACAACAAAACAATACTTAAATACATGCTATTGTCCTTGAAACATTTAAATACTGTACAATGTGCCAATATGGCCGACCGGTGGCTTCAAAACCTCTCAATGGCCAGTACATAGCATCAGCAATCCAGGGTTTATATACAGGATTGTATGCAAATTTAAAAAAAAATCTAATTTTAAAATAGGTCACATACACTTATCTTGCCCATTTTATCACAGATGTAGCAAAACGCTTATGTTTCTAGTTCCAACAGTGCAGTAATACCTAACAAGACAAAAGCCCCAAAAAAGGAAAATAAATATTGAAATATTAGAACCAGCAATGTCAGCATATAAATATACATGTATATGGTGTGTATAGACATTGTTGGTATATGAATAGAGAAGGTGTACAGCAAGAGTTATAGGTTTGAGCATTCACTAAAACAGTATATCCATATATCGTGGGTAAAACAGTACGCAAACATTAAAGTGACTAGTGTTTAATGACTATATACATAGGGCAACAGTCTCTAAGGTGCAGGGTTGAGTATCGGGAGGTAGCCAGCTAGTAACAGTGACTAAAGTTCAGGGCAGGGTACTAGGCGGAGGCCGGCTAGTGGTGACTATTTAACAATCTGATAGCCTGGAGATTGAAATATGTTCGGTCTCTCGGTCCCAGCTTTGATGCACCTTTACTGTCTCCGCATTCTAGATGGTAGCAGGTTGAACAGGCCATGGCCCTTGATTATCTCAGCCTTGCTGTTACACAGAGTGCTGTAGATGTCCTGTAGGGCAGGCAGTGTGCCCCCAGTGATGCATTGAGCTGACCACACCACCTTCTGCAGAGCCCTGCGGTCGCAGACGAAGCAGTTGCTGTACCAGACAGTAATAAAGCCCAACAACATTCTCTCAATGGTGCATCTGTAGAAGTTTGAGGGTCATAGGCTCCAAGCCAGATTTATTCAGCCTCCTTTTAATGAATACTCTTCACCACTGTGTGGCTAAACCATTTCAAGGTTGTTTGTGATGTGGACGGCAAGGAACTTTAAGCATTTCACCCTCTCCACTGCGGCCCCGCCAATGTCCACTATCAGCTCCCTTGTGTTGACGTTGAGGGAGGGGTTATTTTCCTGGCACCACTCCACCAGGGCCCTCAGCTCCTCCCTGTAGGATGTCTCGCCGTTGTTGGTAAATCAGGCCTACCATTGTTGCATCGTATGTAAACAAGATGATCGAGTTGGAGACGTGTGTGGCCACGCAGTCATGGGTGAACAGGGAGTACAGGAGGGGGCTGAGCACGCACCCATGTTGAGGACGTGGCTGATTTTCCTTTTATAATTCGCGATTGGCTGGAATCCCTGCTACATACAGTTGAAGTCGGAAGTTTACATACACTTAGGTTGGAGTCATTAAAACTCGTTTTTCAACTATTCCACAAATTTCTTGTTAAACTATAGTTTCGGCAAGTCAGATGTGTCATGCACAAAGTAGATGTCCTAAGTAATTTCACAGACAGATTATTTCACTGTATCACAATTCAAGTGGGTCAGAAGTTTACTTACACATTTAACAATTTAGTGTATCACAGTTTCAGTTTTGCGCAAATGCCATCTATCCTCGTTTTTTTGTTTGGATAAATTGTTATCGTCAGTGGGAACATCATCGATGCACTTCCCGATGAACGCATTCAGAGCCAGTGTATACGTCAATGTTATTCTGAGGTAACCTGGAACATATTCCAGTACTCACAATCAAAACAATCAAGCATAGATTCTGATTGGTCAGACCAACTTTGAACCGTCCTTACCACGGGTACTTCCCATTTAAGTTTCTGCCTATAGTAAGGGGAGGAGCAGAATGGAGGCGTGATCTGATTTGTTGAAGAGGGAGGGCAGTGGCGGGCCTTGCAGCCATCCTGGAAGGGGGAGTAGCAATGGTCAAGAATTCTTGATGAGCTAGTAGCGCAGTTGATGTGTTGATTCAAATTCAGTAGCGTTTTCCACAGATTTGCTTCACTAACGTCCCCAGCTACAATAAATGCGGCCTCAGGATAAGTGGTTTCTAGTTTGCACAAAGTCCATTGTAGTTCCTTGAGAGCCGTTGCGGTGTCAATGGGTATGCGAACCAGGTATTCAAAAAGGTTGGTCCAAGTCTTGGTTGAATCTTCGCAATGCGCAATTCAATCATGTCATGTATAAATGTACATTTCTAAAAGAGATTACACAAAAATAAAACCTCAAATTGAAATGTTGACTGCAAAGTAGGCCTACCTGGCTGAATGAGATATGATTGGTATTAATCAATCATTTTGCAATCCCTGCCATCACATTAATCTTGACAAATACTACAACAGCCTTATGCCTTACTTTGTGAGACTGCTTAAAGGGATACTTCGGGATTTTGGCAATGAGACCCTTTATCTACTTCCCCAGAGTCGGACAAACTCGTGGATACCATTTTTTTGTCTCTGCGTCCAGTATGAAGGAAGTTTGAGGTAGTTCTGCGAGCCAATGTTAAATAGCATTAGTGCAATGACTGGAAGTCCATGGTATCTGCTAGCATGGTAGTAGATACCAATAAACTTCAAGTCATTCCACTAACGCTAGTTCTTCAAAGCAATATGGAATTGTTTTGGTGGATGGTCATACCATGGATCATTTAGCCATTTGATTTAGAATTTTAGGACCCCTTTAGGTATCAAAAATATTGAATTAGGCCTTTACTACTAAAGCCCATAGAAACGCATTGATAAATGGAACAAAAAAAAGAAAATTAAATCATAAGGGTTCAAGTTTTGAAGTGTCTGTCCTATATCTTGGAGACGTAATAATGCTAAAACATTTGTTGGACATATTTAACCCCTTTGTTGGCACAAAACTGCCTCCATTCTTCTATTCATTTGTACGGGTTACCCTAAGACGAGTCCCGTGACACTTGTGGGGGTTGTAGGCCAAACCGTTCGGACGCTACAGAGACGTTTTCTTGAGAAGACCAATTTTCGGGATGTCTCATGGTCTGACAAACACTGCTGTAGCTCAGCCACCTTTCAAGGCAGATGCGGAAGGCCGACAGGCGTATGCGGTGGATTGGGACTAGAGGTTGACCAATTATGATTTTTCAACGCCGATACCGATTATTGGAGGACCAAAAAAAGCCGATACCGATTATTGGAGGACCAAAAAAAGCCGATACCGATTAAATCGGCCAATTTTTTTCATTTATTTGTAATAATGACAATTACAATACTGAACACTTATTTTAACTTAATACATCAATAAAATCAATTTAGCCTCAAATAAATAATGAAACATGTTCAATTTGGTTTAAATAATGCAAAAACAAAGTGTTGGAGAAGAAAGTAAAAGTGCAACATGTGCAATGTAAGAAAGCTAACGTTTAAGTTCCTTGCTTTGAACATGAGAAAGCTGGTGGTTCCTTTTAACACGAGTCTTCAATATTCCCAGGTAAGAAGTTTTAGGTTGTAGTTATTATAGGACTATTTCTCTCTATACCATTTGTATTTCATTAACCTTTGACTATTGGATGGTCTTATAGGCACTTTAGTATTGCCAGTGTAACAGTATAGCTTCCGTCCCTCTCCTCGCTCGAACCAGGAACACATCGACAACAGCCACCCTCGAAGCAGCGTTACCCATGAAGAGCAAGGGGAACAACCACTCCAAGTCACAGAGCTAGTGACGTTTGAAACGCTATTAGCGCGCACCCCGCTAACCATTCCACATCGGTTACACCAGCCTAATCTCGGGAGTTGATAGGCTTGATGTCATAAACAGCGCAATGCTTGACGCACAACGAAGAGCTGCTGGCAAAACGCACTAAAGTGCTGTTTGAATGAATGCTTACGAGCCTGCTGCTGCCTACCACCGCTCAGTCAGACTGCTCTATCAAATCATAGACTTAGTTATAACATAATAACACACAGAAATACGAGCCGTAGGTCATTAATATGGTCGAATCCGGAAACTATCATCTCGAAAACAAGACATTTATTCTTTCAGTGAAATACGGAATCGTTCCGTATTTCATCTAACGGGTGGTATCCATAAGTCCTGTTACATTGCACAACCTTCAATGTTATGTCATAATAACGTAAAATTCTGGCAAATTAGGCAAACCAAACTGTTGCATATACACTGACTCTGCGTGCAATGAACGCAAGAGAAGTGACACATTGCCTGCTAACCTGGATTTCTTTTAGCTAAATATGCAGGTTTAAAAATATATACTTCTGTGTATTGATGTTTATGGTTAGGTACACATTGGAGCAACGATACGTACCGCATCGATTATATGCAACGCAGGACACGCTAGATAAACTAGTAATATCATCAACCATGTGTAGTTAACTAGTGATTATGATTGATTGTTTTTTATAAGATAAGTTTAATGCTAGCTAGCAACTTACCTTGGCTTACTGCATTCGTGTAACAGGCAGGCTCCTCGTGGAGTGCAATGTAATCAGGTGGTTAGAGCGTTGGACTAGTTAACTGTAAGGTTGCAAGATTGAAGGTAAAAATCTGTCGTTCTGCCCCTGAACGAGGCAGTTAACCCACCGTTCCTAGGCCGTCATTGAAAATAAGAATGTGTTAACTGACTTGCCTAGTTAAATAAAGATTAAATTAAGGTGTAAAAAAAATATTATATATATATATATATATATATATATATATATATTTAAAAATCGGCCAAATCGGTGTCCAAAAATAACAATTTCCGATTGTTCTGAAAACTTGAAAATCGGCCCCAATTAGTCGGCCATTCCGATTAATCGGTCGACCTCTAATTGGGACGCAGCCAATGCAAAAATAAACAGTTCTCCATCTTAAAATTGACAGATGGATTTTTTTATTTATTATGTTACTTAGATTGATAGATGCATCAAAAGACTTAAGGACTTTGACGCTCTGCAGTTCACTCTAAGTGATAGGGGAGAGTGGAGCTAAATGTAACATGGGTCAATTGTAGGGGAACTTGGGGTAAAAATGCCACCCTGGCTCAAAAGTATTTTTCAGGTAGGGTGACCGACTAAAAACAAGGGGACCCCACAGGATGGGCCATACCCAGTACAGTACTATTGTCAGAAGGAGAAAGGATTACCGATCCATGCTTGGAAATTCATAGAATGATGCAAATTTGGTGCCACATTTATTTGTACACAAAAACAAAAAACAAGTGTGCGCTATTAATTACATTACCTGTTATATGCACAGTAATTAATTGGCTCAAGCCCTCAGACAACTTGATGAATATATTCATTATGTGGAGATTGTGTTCTAATGTATTACATTTGTCTGAAACCAGCCTCTCTAAAAGTGCAGCAGTTATAGCCCAAATCCTCTTCACCACCGGAAACTGTGTTTTCGCTTCTGTCTTTTCACTGAAACAAAATGTAAGAGAGAGTCAAAGCAATTTAGGAGAATGGAAACAGCAGGTTTGAGTGTCTTCAATACACTGGGGTCCATTTATATGCACAAATAATGAGAGAATATACCATAACAATATAAAAAAAAATATTAGGTATGACTCGGCTGGGGATAGGGCTGTGGCGCTCACGTATTTGTGTCAGCCAGTGATTGTCAAGCAAATAACTATTGGTCTCAGTAATTGACTGTTAATTTACATTTACCATCTCCTGGCTTCCACGCATAGCCTACAAGCCACTGACTGATGCAGACCTTTGGAACATCTACATTTAAATGTGTTAGGCCCTGATCTGGCTATGCCATACAGCTTTGGGCTACACTAGTTAATTTAGCAGACAGGATTTGCTTAGAATTCCGTGGCATTATTTTATAGTATGAAGAATACAATGGAACAAAGCTGAATAAAATGGAAAGGATATTTCCTCCAAATTATTTGAGGGAGTGTGCACATGGACTATTGTGTTGAGTGGTTAACAAAGAAATAGGAATTCCTTTTTTGCTTAATTTAGAGTTAATTAATCTAACTTTAGTTGTTCTACAAACACTGGGCTTTATGTTTTGATTTTTAATACATTGCAAGGCTGCATGATATGACGCCAATGATGATTGGAAAAAAGTAGCTTGAAAGGCATGAGCTGTTTTTTTTTGTGTGCAGGCTGGACACTACATCAGTCACTCATTCACAATTTGACAAGCACTTGATAATGCCTGGAATTTCACAGTGGCATCCCCTTTGTGTGGCCCGTAATGCACACCCCCCCAAAAGAATCCATGCCTTTTGCGGCCAGGGGCCGCTGTGCCCTTCTCCCTGAGTGCTGCATGCTCCAAATCACCCCTCACGGCTCTCCATCAAAGTGATCGGGTCTTTCTCACAGGCTACAAGTGAAGACAGACACATCGGGACGGAACTGCACGCATCCTTATCCAATTCCAAGGTGCATATTGAAGATATTGGAAGAACTGTTCACATTTACTTTGTCAGCCAACAAGATGAGGCCTAACGAACAACAAGTCAGTCTACTATCCCCCATAGTACAAAAGTCAACCTATTTTATTCTGTGAGACAAATATATATTCCAAAACATGCTGCCTTTGTCCCTCGTAGCAGTGTTTTTACACTAAGACAGAAAATTCTGTCAGTGTTTCTTTTCTTTGGGAGATCACCAGTGCTATTAATTCATTGGATATCATTGACCCTGCCATACTGTGCAGCTCAAACTTTCATTTTCAATACACAACCTAAAAATGTATTTAAAAAAATTAATTGTCTGACATGTGTATCTTGATATTTTGATGCATGCCAGAATTTATAACTTTATAAAAGCATCAATGACATATTACTAAGGAGAACGCTTGGTTAAGTGTAAATCCAGACTTACACTTAGTTGTTTCCTGCCCCCCCTACTTGGCTGTCAGGTAAATGTGTGGGAGGGAACTTTGAACACAATACATGGACTACAAGTGTTTTTGTATGGATCTGCATTGAAATAATCCCCTATTCACATTGGTAAGTGGCATTGGCCTGTTCTTACATGCAGTCTTGTCCTCCTCTGCAGCACTAAGGAGCCAATATTGGATCTTCTGTTCATCCCCTAATGGAAAGGGACACAGCAGAACAAAAAGCTATTGTAACGTTGGTGAAGACCGGAGTTAATCAGTGAAATAAATAGCATAACTTGGCTTGAGGTAAATATGAATAAACATTATCAGAGGAGGCTGGTTGGAGGCGCTGTAGGAGGACGGGCTCATCGTAATGGCTGGAATGGAACCGTATCAAACATATGGAAAACCACTTGACTCCATGTATTCCATTATAGCCATTACCATGAGCCCGTCCTCCTATAGCTCTTCCCACCAGCCTCATCTGGTATCAATCAAGTGACTTAAAAGCCTGGACAGACAGGTAAAATGCATCAACACAGTACACATTCATCTATCCTTCAAGAGTCAGCTGGTGGCTCCCCGGGTGGCGCAGTGGTCTAGGGCACTGCATCGCAGTGCTAACTGCGCCGCCAGAGTCTCTGGGTTCGCGCCCAGGCTCTGTCGCAGCCGGCCGCGACCGGGAGGTCCGTGGGGCGACGCACAATTGGCATAGCGTAGTCCGGGGTAGGGAGGGTTTGGCCGGTAGGGATATCCTTGTCTCATCGCGCTCCAGCGACTCCTGTGGCGGGCCGGGCGCAGTGCGCGCCAACCGAGGGGGCCAGGTGTTTCCTCCGACACATTGGTGCGGCTGGCTTCCGGGTTGGAGGCGCGCTGTGTTAAGAAGCAGTACGGCTGGTTGGGTTGTGCTTCGGAGGACGCATGGCTTTCGACCTTTGTCTCTCCCGAGCCCGTAGGGAGTTGTAGCGATGAGACAAGGTAGTAATTACTAGCGATTGGATACCACGAAAATTGGGGAGAAAATGGGATTAAAAAAAAAAATTTTTTAAAAAAGAGTCAGCTGGCATACACAGAAACACATGGCCTTTGTGGCTTTCTTTGGCAAATGACTATGAATTAACTGACTTATTTCCTAAACCTTTTCAATACTAAATACCATATTAAGGTGTGGGACATGCATTGTGTGACAAGAAATAACTACCAGGTCTATTACGCCCCAGCAGCTAGAAATTGTCCATCCACAATTCAACTGTGGGAACATGGCGGCTCTCAATACCAGGCAACAGAAATAGCAGTGTTAAGAAGCAGTACGGCTGGTTGGGTTGTGCTAGTATACGAGAGATTGTTCGTGAGGAGATTCTCTGCCCTCGACTTACAATTAAAACCGGTAATTGAAATAAAATGGCAGTGTGCACTGCTAAAATAGATACCTATTCAACCAAAGTGGGAAATCTGAAGACTCCATGACCTAGAAACAGCTCAAGCTAAGTTGGAACGGAGAATCAAACTCCTAAAATAGAAAATGGAATCACTTGAAAATCATTCTCGTAAATTCAATGTGCAGATCACAGGACTTGAAACTATAGTGGAAGCGGGCAACAACTTCCTTCATGAGCAAGCTTTTCTATGAGCTGTTCGGGCAGGAGAAGATGGGTCCCATGCCACTCATTAACATTGTGCACCACACAGATCAACACCGCAACAGCTCTCACTGTATGGTTGTATGGATCCACAGCATCGAAGTCAAGCAGCGAATTGTTCACCTTGCAGCGGAATCCGGGGGTCTGACCTATACAGGGAAGAGGATCAGCATCTACACAGACCTGAGTGACAAACTGCTGAAACCAAGGGAGACCTACAACGAGGTGAGATTACAGCTACGAAAGCTAAACCTGAGATGCGGCTTCATCCACCCAGCTAAACTCATTAATCTTCCAGAACACAAAACACTATTTGCACTGCCAAAGGACTTCATTGAGGAGTACATAAAACCCAATACACAACCGAACAAGCTGACAGATGAAACCCCATGACTGGCTCATTCAGGTATGCTATCCATGCACAGTCATGCAGCATAGCCTATTGCTATGATGCTGCCCTCAGCATAAGAAAAATGAGTACACCCCTCATGTTTGGGTACAATATTACTATTATTGCTGAGCATTGAACTTGTAATTATATTGCCTATGTTCCAGAACATTTACACAGTGATGACACCATGTCAATTTAGTTTAGAGGGTGGAGGGTCTGTCGTGGTCTGGTGTCACAGCATCATTGGACTGAGCTTGTTGTCATTGCAGGCAATCTCAACCCTGTGCATTACAGGGAAGACATCCTCCTCCCTCACGTGGGACCCTTCCTGCAGGCTCATTATGACATGACCCTCCAGCATGACAATGCCACCAGCCATACTGCTCATTCTGTGCGTGATTTCCTGCAAGACAGGAATGTCAGTGTTCTGCCATGGCCAGCGAAGAGCCCAGATCTCAATCCCATTGAGCACGTCTGGGACCTGTTGGATTGGAGGGTGTGGGCTAGAGCCATTCCCCCCAGCAATGTCCGGGAACTTGCAGGTGCCTTGGTGGAAGAGTGGGGTAACATCTCACAGCAAGAACTGGCAAATCTGGTACAGTCCATGAGGAGATGCACTGCAGTACTTAATGCAGCTGGTGGCCACACCAGATACTGACTTATTTTTAATTTTGACCACCCCCCCCCCCCCCTTTGTTCAGGGACATATCATTAAATTTATGTTTGTCACATGTCTATGGAACATGTTCAGTTCATGTCTCAGTTGTTGAATCATGTTCATACATGTTGAGTTTGCTAAATATAAACGCAGTTGACAGTAAAGACATTTTTCCCCCTATATTTTTTAAGCGTTTCTTGGCAGAAATGCTCTCTGGAAAATGTGAACTCATGTGCCTTAATAACAAAACTATATTCACATTTACAGATGGAATACAAATTGTTAAATTACGAGCCTAGTTGGTTTAGCCACAGAAAGACGACAACCTTCCTGCTAGCCATGATCGGCTGAGATAATGAGTGGACTGGACATGCCAAGAGATGAGTTTGGATTGGTCTGCCATGTAGCACACTTCGGTCTATAATGTGAGCTGGTCAGTATATGTACGTAATACTGTAATGCAGCTTTTTTTTTTTTTACGATATCACATAATAACTGCAAAAGGCAAAAGTGTTGCTCTCCGGTAGAATTAGAGTATGATAGCTCAGGAGATTCTGGTGTTTGATTGCAAATATGCAGAGGGAGTTGAAAACACACAGAAGGCTGTTGTATTAAACACTTGTCTCTGGATTACATCTTCAAACTAAGGGAAACCATGGCATCCGTGACCGAGGGAGAACCGTCCATCCATGTATACGCATAAGATAGTCTAGCTAGCGACATTCAGATATTACACGTTTCCAAATTGTCAGAACGCTTGTTTCAAGTTAGTGTACGTTAGCTAGCAAGCTAAAGTTAGATGTCTAGCTGAAGTCGACGTAAATCTGTGTAGTAACATTATTTGTATCTCAGAGCCATTTGCATTGCTTGTTATAGCCTAAGGTTAGCTAGCATTGATCTTGGTTGGTTAGTTACCTGCAGATTCATGCAGGGTAGTAACGTTATGAGTTATTATGGTTAGTTATTTAGCTAGCTACATGTCTAAACAAAGACTCCACTATGCAAGTAACCCTTTCAATAAAATTGATGTCACGGCAACAATTGTCGATAGCCAGAGTGAATTTACCAGCTACGTCTATTTACTCCGATTTCAGAGCACTCTCGTCTTAGTGTGCCAGAGTGCCGAATAACTGACAAATTTGCGAACGGCCATATTCAACAAGTGTTGAGCGGTGTCAGTAAACGTTGGCAAAAAAGCGTAATTAAATTGTTGCCAGCAGCACAGTTAAGGTCACCAACGCTCTGGATAACAAAAACAGCTTAAGTGCTAGGGCGAGTAAAATGGTGAGTTGTTCTCATTTGTGTCTGGAAGTAGCTAGCAAGCTAACCAACATAAGCTTGGGTGCTTGACAGCGGTTAGTCCAGAACGCTCGGATCAACCCTACTCCTCGGTCAGCACATCCAGTGTGCGCTCTGAAAGCTCCAAGAGCAAAACGCTCTTTATTTACGAACGGACAATCTGACAACGCTGAGTTTACAAATGCCCAGAGCGCAATAAGCGAACTCTGGCAATCCAGAATGAATTTACAAAACACACCATTAGTATAAACCAGCCTTTAGTCTTGAAATCGTTGGTTGTTTAATAAATGGCCTCACGTGTGAATCTTTAAAGAGCTGGGTGGGGCTAAAGCTTAAGAGGGTGTGAACAATGCTGAATGGGTTTAGACAAAGACAAGCTCTCCAGTAGGTCTACCAAAACATTGAAGGGCCATTTTCTCAAAAGTGAGGTAACAAGTTAGTCAACTTTCAAAGCAGAATTATTTTGCCTTTGTTCCTCAACTGCACGATATTACAGTACCAGTCAAAAGTTGACACACCTACTCATTCAAGGGTTTCTTTATTTTTACTATTTTCTACATTGTAGAATAGAAGTCATCAACTATGAAATAACATATGGAATCATAAAGTAACCCCCCAAAAAACGTGTTATGTCATAGATTTATTTTAGATTCTTCAAAGTAACCAACCTTTGCCTTGATGACAGCTTTGCACAATCTTGGCATTCTCTCAACCAGCATCATAAGGTAGTCACCTGGAATGCATTTCTATTAACAGGTGTGCCTTGTTAAAAGTTAATTTGTGGAATTTCTTTCCTTCTTAATGCGTTTGAACCAATCAGTTGTGTTGTGACAAGGTAGGGATGGTATACAGAAGATAGCTCTATTTGATAAAAGACCAAGTCCATATTATGGCAAGAACAGCTTTAATAAGCAAAGAGAAATGAAAGTCCATCATAACTATAAGACAAGGTCAGTCAATGCCGAACATTTTTAGAACTCTGAACATTTCTTTATGTGCAGTCGCAAAAACCATCAAGCGCTGTGATGAAACTGGCTCTCATGAGGACCACCACAGTAAAGAAAGACCCAGAGTTACCTCTGCTGCAGAGGATAAGTTCATTACAGTTCCCAGCCTCAGAAATTGCAGCCCAAATAAATGCTTCACTGAGTTCAAGTAACAAACATCAATTGTTCAGGAGACTGCATGAACCAGGCCTTCATTGACGAATTGCTGCAAAGAAAACACGACACTAATAGATATAGACTTGCTTGACCTAAGAAACACGAGCAATGGACATTAGACCGGTGGAAATATGTCCCTTGGTGTGATGAGTCCAAATGGGAGATTTTTTTATTCCAACCGCTGTATCATTGTGAGATGCAGAGTAGGTCAACGGATGATCTCCGCATGTGTGGTTCCCACCATGAAGCACAGAGGAGGTAGTGCGATGGTGTGGGGGTGCTTTGCTGGTGACACAGTTGGTGATTTATTTCGAATTCAAGGCCCCCTAACCAGGATGGCTACCACAGCATTCTGCAGCGATATGCCATTCCATCTGGTTTACACTTAGTGGGACAATCATTTGTTTTTCCACAGGACAATGACCCAAAACACATCTCCAAGCTGTGTAAGGGCTATTTGTCCAAAAAGAGAGTGATGGAATGCTGCTTCAGATGACCTGGCCTCCACAATCACCCGACCTCAACCCAATTGAAATTGCGGCCCAACCCATCCCAAACAGAGTCAATGAAAAGCTGCCAACAAGTGCTCAGCATGTGTGGGAGCTCCTTCAAGACTGTGGTTAAAGTATTACTCATGAAGCTGGTTGAGAGAATGCCAAGAGTGTGTGAAGCAAAGTGTGGCTACTTTGAAGAATGTCAAATATATTTTGATTTGCTTAACACTTTTTTGGTTACTTCATGATTCCATATGTGTTATTTCGGGCAGCAGGTAGCCTAGTGGTTAGAGCGTTGGGCCAGTAACAAAGGTTGCTAGATCGAATCCCCGAGCTAACAAGGTAGTTAACCCACTGTTCCTAGGCCGTCATTGTAAATAAGAATTTTTTCTTAACTGAAAATCATAGTTTTGTCTTCACTATCATTCTACAACACTACAAGGAAAATGGCGCCAACAGAGGGCTGCTTCGCTTCTAGTCCTTAGGAAACCTTGCACCATTTTTAAAAATGTATTATTTCTTACATTGTTAGCCCAGAAAATCTTGTGTGTTACATACAGCCATGAAGAACTATTGGATATCAGAGCAACTTACCAGTACTAAGACCAGTAATATGACTTCCCCGAAGCGGATCATTCGTTTGCGCCACCCAGGGCGTTTGAACGGATTCGAGGCCGACCCAAAACAGCCAGAGAAGAGGAAGCCGGAGCGGTCTCCTAGTCAGACTTAGGAGGCACACATCACCAGCCGCTTCAGAGTATATTACTCGCTAACGTCCAGTCCCTAGATAAAGTTTACGAGATCAGGGCAAGGGTTGCTTTCCAGAGTGACAAGGATTGTAACATACTATTTCACGGAAACATGGCTCTTGGGATATACTGTGGGAGTCGGTCCAGCTATCTGGATTCTCAGTGCATCGCACCAACAGGAATAAACATCTCTCTGGGAAGAAGGGCGTGGGTGTATGTTTCATGGTGTAATTGTAATAACATACAGGAACTTAAGTCTTTGTTCACGTGACCTAGAATTCCTCAAATGCCGACTGAATTACCTCCCAAGAGAATTATCTTCGGTTACAGTCACAGCTGTGTATATTTCCCCTTAAGCCGATACGACGGCCCTCAAGGAATTTCCCTGGACTTTGTGCAAACTATATACCTAGATGCTGCAGTTATAATAAGTACATTTTAAGAAACGCCTACCTAAATTCTACCAACATTTGACTGGACCATTGTTACTCTAACTTCCGGGATGCACACAAGACCCTCTCCCACCCTCCTTCCGGAAAATTTGCCCCTCTCATACTATAGGCAGAAACTCAAAACAGGAAGTACCCGTGCAAAATACTATTCAACGCTGGTCTGACCAATCGGAATACACCCTTCAAGATTGTTTTGATCACGCGGACTGGGATATGTTCTGGGAAGCTTCTGAGAATAATATGGACGTGTACACCGAGACGGTCACTGAGTTTATCAAGAAGTTGTACCCACAGTGACTATTATAACCTACCCTAACCAGAAAACATGGATGGCAGCATTCGCGCAAAACTGAAAGCACTTACCACCACATTTAACCATGGCAAGATGATGGGGAATATGGCAGAATACAAACAGTGTAGTCGTTCCATCCGCAAGGCAATCAAATAGGCAAAACGTCAATATCGAGACAAAGGAGTTGCAATTCAATGGCTCAGACACGAGACGCCTGTGGCAGGGTTTACAGACAATCACGGACTACAAAAGGACAATTAGCCACATCGCAGACACCACAGTCTTGCTGCCAGACAAGGCAAACACGTTCTTTGCCCACTTTGAGGATAACAGTTCCACCGATACGGCCAGCTACCAAGGACTGCGGGCTCTCCTTCTCCGTGGCCGACGTGAGTAAGACATTTAAACGCGTTAACTCTCGCAAGGCTGTCGGCAGGGACGGCATCCCTAACCGCGTCCTCAGAGGATGCGCAGACCAGCTGGCTGGCGTTTACTGACATATTCAGTCTGCTGTCCCCACATGCTTCAAGACGGTCACCGCTGTTCCTATACCCAAGAATGTAAAGGTAACTGAACTAAATGACTATCACCCTGTAGCACTCACTTCTGTCATCATGAAGTGCTTTGACTAGTAAAGGATCATATCACCTTACCTTACATCCTAGGCCCACTTCAATTTGCTTACCTCCCAAATAGATCCACAGATGATGCAATTGCCATCACACTGCACACTGCCCTATCCCATCTGGACAAGAGTAATAACCATGTAAGAATGCTGTTCATTGACTATAGCCCAGCATTCAACACCATAGCACCCGCCAAGCTCATCATTAAGCTTGAGGCCCTGGGTCTGAACCCCGCCCTGTGCAACTGGGACATGGACTTCATGACGGGCCACCCCCAGGTGGTGAAGGTAGGAAACATTTCCACTTCGCTGATCCTCAACACTGGGGCCCCACAAGGCTGTGTGCTCAGCCCCCTCCTGTACTCCCTGTTCACCCATGACTACATGGCCATGCACGACCTCCAACTCAATCATCAAGTCTCCAGACAACAGTAGTGGGCTTGATTACCAACAACGTCAAGACAGCCTACAGGAAGGAGGTGAGGGCTCGCGGAGTGTGGTGTCAGGAAAACCACCTCACTCAACAGCAACAAAACTAAGGAGCCAATCAGGGACTTCAGGAAACAGCAAAGGGAGCACCCCCCTACCCACAGACAGGACAGCAGTGAAGGTGGAACGTTAAGTTCCTTAGCGTACACATCACTTGACAAACTGAAATGGTCTACCCTCACAGTGTGGTGAAGGCACAACAGCGCCTCTTCAACCTCAGGAGGCTGAAGAAATGTGGCTTGTCACCTAAAACCCTCAAACTTTTACAGATGCACAATTGAGCATCCTGTCCGCTGGATCTCTGCCTGGTACGGCAACTGCACTGCCAGCAACCGCAGGGCTCTCCAGAGGGTGGTGCGGTCTGCACAACGCATCACCGGGGGCAAACTACCAGCCCCTCAGGACACCTACAGCACCCGATGTCACAGGAAGGCAAAAAAGGTCATCAAGGACAACCACCCGAGCCACTCCCTGTTCACCCCGCTATCATCCAGAAGGCATGGTCAGTACAGGTGCATCAAAGCTGGGACCGAGAGACTGAAGAACAGCTTCTATCTCAAGGCCATCAAACTGTTGGACATCACTAGCAGAGGCTGCTGCCTACATAGACTTAATCATTGGCCACTTTAATAAATGTTTACATATCTTGCATTACTCTTCTCATATGTATATGCTGCATTATATTGCAGCTTAGCCTAAGCCACTGACATTGCTCATCCATATATTTATATGTTCCATCCCTTTAGATTTGTGCGTATTAGGTATTTGTGCAATTGTTACATATTGCTGCATTGTCAGAACTAGTAGAACAAGCATTTTGCTACACTCGCAATAACAACTGCTAACCATGTGAGCAATAAACATTTAATTAAGAAAACAGGTGTCCAAACTTTTAACAGGTATTGTATATTCATAATATCAAACCGGGTAGTTTGGGGTCGCGGTATATCAGAAAGGGGTATGACGCAAAATGACTTCTAATTATGGTGTTAAGCAGTTAATAGCAATAAGGCACCACTGTGGTATATGGACAATATACCACGGTTAATGCCTGTATGCAGGCACTCTACGTCATGCAATAAGAACAGCCCTTATATTGGCCATATACATAGTGTACAAGTCATTAGGTACACCTGCTATTTTCATGACAGACTGAACAGGTGAAAGCTATGAGCCCTTAATGATGTCACTTGTTAAATCCACTTAAATCCACAAATCAGTGTAGATTAAGGGTATGAAACAAGACAATTGAGACATGGATTGTGTTTGTGTGCAAATTCAGAGGGTGAATGGGCAAAAGAGAAGTGCCTTTGAATGGGGTGTGTTAGTAGGTGGCAGGCACACCGGTTTGACTGTCAACTGCAATGCTGCAGGGTTTTTCACACTCAACAGTTTCCTGTGTGTATCAAGATTGGTCCACCATCCAAAGGACATCCAGCCAACTTGACAGCAGTTGGAAGCATTGGAGTCAACATGGGCCAGCACCTGTGTAACACTTTCAACCACCTTGTAGAGTGACAGGGGGCGCGGCTCTGTTGCACCCCACAAAACATTGAGTTCTCATCAAACAAGAGGTACACTGACCTTCCCCACAGAGTTTCTTGTTGGTTCGGGCCCTGAGTGATGGAGCCCTACTTTTGTGATATTTGGGAGCCTCTTTAATGTAGCCTGTTCCAGAAATGGATGTGTCCATCTGCACCTGGCGATGCCGCCGTGACTTCGAGGCCTGTGGATAAACAGAAAAATGACCAATCAGTTCAAAAGTATTCCATTGAATAGGACACTGAGTATATCCACTAGCCAGTAATGCAATAAATTAAGAATTGATAAACCAGATGCATGTGATAGACAAGCAAAAATATACCACATGTAGGGCAACATTTTCCTTAACTCCATTAGCAAAAGCCACAGTCCCAGTTTTGTAAGTGTTGCCATGTCAATCACTAAATGAACAAAGGCTAATTAGCCAACTCCAATACACCTTCCTGTTGCTTCACCTACACCTTCCTGTTGCTTCACCTACACCTTCCTGTTGCTTCACCTACACCTTCCTGTTGCTTCACCTACACCTTCCTGTTGCTTCACCTACACCTTCCTGTTGCTTCACCTACACCTTCCTGTTGCTTCACCTACACCTTCCTGTTGCTTCACCTACACCTTCCTGTTGCTTCACCTACACCTTCCTGTTGCGGGAAAGTTGGCACGGGGCACGTTTGATCAGATATATTTAAGTTGGTTCTCCAGCAGTGATCAGCGACATTCAATGTGTGGTGCATTATGGGGATAAACAATAGAAATGCCTGCTGATGTTTTTCAAGGTGTTCAGTATTTGATGTCGAACATGGCCAAGATCTGTGCAGACACTTACAGGTGAGCGGAAAATACCAAACAAGTCATTGCTCAGATTTTTTTCGCTCATTGTGCACCTTTTAGCACGAGAAAAATGTTGCCCTTAATTTTCTATTAATAAAACACATGCATAGCCATTATAAAGTGGTGTATGAAATAAACTATGTATTGGACAAGCAGTGTCAAACTCAATTCCTGGAGGGATGTATATCTGCTGGTTTGTCATTTTCTTTCAGTTAATGTCCAATTAAGACCCAGACAACCAGGTGAGCAGAGTTCTTAACTAATCAATTACCATAATTAATCAATAAAGTAAAAGGGAGGAGCGAAAGGGCGCAGACACTCTGCCCTCAAAGACTGGAGTTTGACAGATATGCATTGGACACTTAACAGTGGCACTTGAAATGAAGTGTGAAAAATCACTTGTTCAGCAGACCTCTGCAAGACACCCGTATGATTTTGTCTTGATGGATGCCAGAAGCTGTGCCCTATTGGAAGACTGGACAAAAAGAGAGCTTATTCAGGAAATGATAAGACCTTCAATGCTTGCAATGTCATCATCTGGCCAACTGTGGTACTCACCAGTGTTGACGTAAAACCATTGCACACTCCCAAAGTTTTTTTGTTTGTTTGTTAGTCAATGTACTATATTCTAGCAATGTTAGTACAGTAGCAAAACAAGCAGTGCTGTGCAGAAGGCTTTCTAGCATTTAACGGTCTATGCCAAGTTCCCAAATAGTCATAGCGTTATTTCATTACAGTACAAAAAAAGGCTAACTATGCTAAAGCTTACCTCGACCTGCTGGGCTTTTTCCTCAGCATAAACCAAGTGGTCTGCATCTCCATGGTTCTTAGCACAACAAAAAGCCTTGTTCAAAATCACACCCAGTTTCTGGGCTCAAATATTTCTTCAGAGTAGAAATTTACATTTGATGAATTGTCAACAAAAATGTTTATAGTGCGAAACAGTGACAATTAAACACTGCTGCATTGAAATATGCTTTCTCGCTGCGCTATAAGAATAGAGGCTCACCTCATGCCTGTCCTGCCAGTGGAGGAACTCAAGCACACAGCTGTGCAAGCGGGCCGGCAGGTCCTGTTTGGTCACCGCAATGGATGACCTCTCTAAGACGGATGCCTTCAGCCGCTCATAGTGACCCTGAATGTTAGCCACCTCCTATGTGCAATGCAAACGCACACAAACAGACAACCGAACAGTGCGATATGCTAAATTAATCCAGAGGGACATTCAGTGTGAAAATAGTTTCTCTTGACAAACTGTTACATAAAAATAAATACCTACGTAAAACCACTGCAACAAGTTTTGCAGTAACATACAGTGCATTCAAAGTATTCAGTCCTTGACTTTTCCCACATTGTTACATTACAGCCTTATTCTAAAAGGATTAAATATGTTTTCCTTTAATCTACGGTACCCTGTCATCGTAAATAAGAATTTGTTCTGAACTGACTTGCTACTTAAAAGGTAAAAAAATATTTAAAAAATTTAAAACACAATACCCCATAATAATGAAGCAAAAAGGTTCAGAAATGTTAGCAAATTTATTTTAAAAATACCTTAAGTTATTTAAACCCTTTGCTATGAGACTCGAAATTGAGCTCAGGTGCATCTTGTTTCCATTGATCATCCTTGAGATGTTTCTAATACTTTGAGGACACCTGTGGTAAATTCAATTGATTGGACATTATTTGGAAAGGCACACGCCTGTCTATATAAGGTCCCACAGTTGACAGTGCATGTCAGCGCAAAGACCAAGCCATGATGTGGAATGAATTGTCTATAGCGCTCCAAGACAGGATTGTGTCGAGGCACAGATCTGGGTTAGGGTACCAAAAAAGGTCTGCAGAATTGAAGGTCACCAAGAACACAGTGGCCTCCATCACTCTTAAATGGAAGAAGTTTGGAACCACCAAGACACTTCCTAGAGCTGGCCGCCTGGGCAAACTGAGCAATCGGGGAGAAGGGCCTTGGTCAAGGAAGTTTGTGTGTAGATGGGGTTTGTGTGTAGAAGGATTCAATACATATTTTTATTCAATTTTAGAATAAGGTTGCAACGTAACAATGTGATAAGTCTAGGGGGTCTGTACTTTCCAAATTTACTGTAGGCATAGGTAGTTTATTCTACCCAAGCCTTTATATGTGTTTGAATTTTTTCCTAATTGTAGGCTACCTTTCGCACTTGATGTTGATAAAGTATTTTAATGTTGAAATCTTGGCCACAGTCACATGTTCCTATGCGAATTCTGTAAGAGGTGGTCAAGCTAAGGCTTAAGAGGGTGTGAAAGATACTAAATGGGCAAAAACAAAAAGCAGCACTAGCTGTTCAATGTGAAATGTTATTTTTAATATAAAACAATAATCTAATACTGTTAATGGTTTGCCTAATGAGGGAACTTGGTGAGATTGTTCAGAGAATCCAAAGAGAACTAATGGGACTGTAGCGACTGTGTTGACTTCAAAATCGGGGGTGTGAACTAGGTTTCTATTCAAGCGTTGATCGACATGGTAATGGCTCTATAGTACTGGAGAAAAGTTGAAAAAAACGGACCCTCCGTTACATGTCATAACGTACAGCACGCATAAAGCAACTATTTCTGTCTTACAATCTCTCCACCAGGTGTAGCACTTCTCTCATCCTTTAAAAACAAGAAATGGGCAGTGACTGGGGTAAGGGGGATACCTAGTCATTTTTTTGCGTCATCATTGCATGCGATCATCATTCTCAAAGCCACTGTTTACTTCTAAGATCACTTTAGCACCGCCCTAAAAACCCGATTCAAATTCGACACAAACCTTCAAATAGGTATGTAATGACACATTATATAAACTCTTTAGTGTTTTATTTACATTTTAGAGGTGATAAGGTGGACAGATCGAGTGAAAAAAGCAATTTTCCCACACGACATCTGTCCGTCTCACTATCAAGCATTAGTTTCGCTTCCCCACCCGTCATTTTTAAAAAGACCCGACAGGGCTCATTGCCTGCTTGAATTATGCAAAAACGGGCAGCGTTTAGGTCATGTAATTGATTCTGTTGGAAAGGGGAGAAATTGTGCTTTACAATGGTATTGACATTACAGTTGATCTGGAAGTATTACGTTTTTAGGGCGCTAAAATAAGGGCAATTGTACAGACTAAGGCGATGTACAAGTTTACGTTAGATGGGGTCTCCAACCTTTTCTAGCAGGGCAGCTTGTTCCAGTTCCCGCCAATATCCAGCAACTTCACACAGCCATTGTAGAGGAGTGGGACAACATTCAACAGGCCACAATCAACAGCCTGATCAACTCTATGCAAAGGAGATGTGCCGTGCCGTATGAGGAAATTGGTGGGCACACCAGATGCTGAGTGGTTTTCTGATCCACACACCTACATTTTTTTTAGGCATCTTAAAATCGATTAGAGCTTAATTTATTTAAATTGACTGATTTCCTTATATGAACTTATTCGGTAAACAAAACAAATGTTGCATGTTTATATTTTTGTTCAGTCTATATGCACAAAACAGCCCGACCACATTTTGACTGGATGGTATGAGACAGGCTTTAGACGTACACCCCCACACCTGCATTATCTACAGATTCAGCATGGGAAATGTGCCGATTCCCCTGTGTGACATGGAACCGTTTTTACTGTAACAAAGTTTTTAATAGAGGAAAAGCCATACTAGTAGCATATCTGTAGAGATGAGGTCTTTGACCCTTTCCGGTCGGTCACGGAACTCCTCGCACACCTTGTGATCCTGGGACTTCTTCTTCACACGGAAGGTCAACTACAGGTGGACACAGTGAACCACAGTATAGGGTTAATTCCATCTAAATCAATTACAAGTTCAATAAGTAAAATTTCTGGTAAAAAAAGTATTTAACCTACAAGACTAAGGGGGAGGGACTATACACGTGTACTCTGCTGCACTGATTGGCTTAAATGGAGCAACGTTTGGTGTGTGCCCACAGAGACAGCGGAAGTAGGTTGTGACATGTGCGGCCGCACCCCATGGTCTACGCACCTTTGAAGTTTAGATGGGTTAAATGGAACACACTGAAATCTGGACACCGACTTTGGGCCTAGAACCTTTCACATGTAGCCTAATACATAATAAACTTCTGCAGAATTAATTATTTCTTACAGTAAAATGATACAACAAATAACATTGTTTTGGGAACAGGAGTGGAGAAATATGATTTCTTTCAGCATCTTGAGAGAGAATAGAAATGTGTGGTTAAAGGTGCTGCATGGTCAATCCGACATCTGCATTGGATGTGCAGAATTTACAGTGATGCGGCCTCCGCAGAAGTCAGGGCACTCCTACTTTTTGCGCTACACGGAGCAGAGCTGTTGTGAAGGAAGTGAGTGTGTTTACACAGGACCTCCCGCCCCCACTTATCAACCAATCCTGTCAATGTGGAGCTATAAGGAGCCCCCCGCATTGGTACATAAGCATAAAATGGGCTTTTAGGGACAGTGTATAAACTTTTTCAGCAATATAAAAGCTACCAGTATTTCAACCACAAATTGGAAATGCATTCAAGACAAACAAATCGTTGGATCGTTTTCACAGAATTTCATTTTCTTAAAACAGGTCAAACTGATGTCATTCATACATTTTGCATGAGAAATCTCAGCTGTTTGAGTTACTGCATTCTCACCCCGCTTCCTTAAACGTCCTCACTCCGTGAGAGAAGCAGAAATGAAAGAGAAAACTTGAAAGCATTCTAGTGGTGTAAAGGACTTAAGTAGTACTTTGAAGTATTTTTACTTAAGTACTTTTTGGGGGTATCTGTACTTTATATATTTGACTACTTTTACTTCACTACATTCCTAAAGAAAATAAATGTACTTTCTACTCCATACATTTTCCTTGACAACCGAAAATACTCATTACATTTTGAATGATTAGCAGGACAGGAAAGTGGTCCAATTCACGCACTTCTCAACAGAACATCCCTACTGCCTCTGATCTGGCGGACTCACTAAACACATGCTTCGTTTGTAAATTATTTCGAAATGATTGTGTTCCTCTGGCTATCCATAACATTTTAAGGAAAAATAAAAAATGGCACCATCTGGTTAGCTAAATAATGAATTTTAAATTGATGCTTTTACTTTTGATACTTTAAAATATTTAGTTTCAAATATACTTGACTTTTACTTGAGAAATTTTCTATTAAGGTTTCTTTACTTCACTAGTATGACAATTGTGTACTTTTTCCACCACTGATGCATTCATTCAATCGATTTATGACGTGGGCAAGGCTTTATTTATTATTTTAGGGCATCAAGTAATGACAAAGAGAAGCTGCACATATCCAATTATTGACTAAAACATAGGAAATAGTCTACCAAACGTGGAGATAAGCTGAAAAATATAACTAGGCTTAATGTAAAAAAAAATGTTCCGCTATCTAGCTCTAATCGTCTGCACCTAAAACAAAACGTCAGAATTTCTCAACCTAATAGCTTGTTTTCCATCTAACAAACTTAGTTAAAATGTACCATACATGTTTTGGGCTTCTTTGGCACTCTGGAATATTGAGTGTTGCTCCCGCAGCTTATTCTCTATGCGTAAACATTATTTTTTAAATACTTGAATCATCAAAAAGGGATTTGAATTAGAGTATAACTAATGGAATCAGACTGATTCAAGTTGGGGTCAGGGTCAATTCAACAAATGTACTTTTAATTAAATTCCCTCTGTAAATTACATCAAGGAAATTCTAATTCCAGGTCAATTAATTTTAATGTCAGGTAAATTCCCCCCCAACAAGATTAACAAAATCAATTAATTCAAGCTGATCAGGTCACTGTTCAGACAGCCCTTCTATAATGAAAATAAATATATTTGTTGAAATGATTTAAGCCTTAGATGCACAACCTATGGAACCTACACCTTTGCACAACATGGGCCTAGGAGGCCCATAGCATGATTTATATATCTGTACAAGATTGTGCATAAACACTGACCAACATGACGTTTTAATGAAAAACAAACATTTTATAGCTTGCCAAATTTAAGGCTTACCAATTACTCCATTTCCCTATGAAGATAGATGGATGTGCTGACATCACAACAAAAAAGGACGCCGCACTAAGGTGCAAGGCTGTCATTCGGGTCAGTCAGATAGCAACATTGACTAGAATGCTGCTGTGAGGTGAATCATAGGTGGCTTGTTTCAACTAGTTGTATTTTGTTAACATCTCTTGTTTTGACCAATGATGTAAATAAACATCAGATGACTGACAGGGGGCACTGTTTAAGCTACTGCACTGCCATTTTGTACTCCATCGTTTAAAAAGTTTTGGAAGATATGTAGACATTAAATGGATTTCTATATTCGCTTTTGCCAAATACGTAATATTACAAAACATCTTAAGGGATACTTTTAAATTACAATGTAATTTGGGAGTGCCTTACCATTTGAGGCATGGCGGTGTAAAGGACAGCATTCTCAGCTATTAGCTTCCTGATAATGTAAACTGCATCATAGTGCTGCGAATTCACCGAATCCTGGTAAAACTTCTGAATTTGCTCCCAGTCCTTCAAGGCAATCCTGATCTGGGAGGGAAAACACACTTACTCATCTTGACATATTGTGCATGACTTCGTCCCCCTAAAACATCTAACAAAGCACCCAACAAGTTGGATACATTTCATTCAACTTATCCAACCACAAAAATCAAGAACGGATAGCCCAAGTGGGATACTTTTGAGTCATTTTGGGGACATACCCCAAACACAATGACAACAGCAAATTCATATGGATATACTTCATGAGCTATCGTCTGGGGATAATTACTGTCAGGAACATGCATATATGCATATTTCACCCATATGTATCAGATAGAATTTTCTGATGAGTTACACAAATGCGACGTTTCAAATGGATTGACAGTGACCACTTGGATCTGGAAGATTTACAGTCATTGTACGGGAAACTCAGATATTCCGAGACTAGGGCTGTCTGCAAGTTGTTGCGCACTATGGGAGAATCTCAATTGCATACCCCTCACATCCTCCTCAAAACCCATTGAATGAGAAAGCCAAAAGGTGCATCCCCGTGACCTTCTCAAATGGGTTTTCAGGAGGCGGCGAGGAGTATACAATTGAGATTCTCCACAGACATTGTTCAGTACAGCATATTAGTTTAGGAAGTGGAAAAGTATATCAAGTCAATTGTGAAAAGAAATCATTTGAAAACACTATTGGAATAATGAGATTCAAAGTAAGTGTCTTTCAGCACCTTCTCTTTAGGTGAAGCGAGCTGTGTGTGGTATAGGCCATAGAGAAGGTACAGACCCCCCACTCTGATCTGGAAGCTATATGGGGGCAAGAAGTAGTTGAAGGCCATGGTCAGGGTTAGGTGGCAGAATTCCCTTATCTCATTACCAGCAAGTGAACCGCTAAAATGAAATGGAGATCAGAGGGAAAATTAAGTGGGAGTTACAACAGTAGCACTGGTAATGATTAGCAAGGACAAAACAGGTGTGAGACTAGTGTGTATACAATAAGCAAGAACACAACATGGAATGGATTTTAGATTGGAACAACTTGATTTCATGCTCTTTTGGGCGCTCGGTAAATGCCTTTTTAAAATCAGAACTTTCTACCAATTATAACAGATATAGCCAACATGTGACATGCTGCTAAACAGGTACACTCATTTCAGTATGACTTAATGCAAATACTGTGTGTCCACAGATGGTAACTCTACACAGTATGTGTACAGTTAAGACTAGAGGTTCAGTACTTCCCGTTAGTCTAAACAGCCACATAACAATATATGTTTACATCACGGTGAAAGAAGTGAAATGGTTTCAAAACATACCTCAATCCAGGGATGGAATGTGTCACTGTACTACTAATTATTCCATTGAGCAAATCGATAAAAAAAAAAAAAAAAAACATTTTGCATATGGCAGTTGACTAGAAAGAAGAACTGAACTTCTAGTCAAGCATGTGGGGCAACATCCAAAGCCCCTTTTCCCGATAGCGAATAGGTTTGAGTGTATTAACAATGCATCGTTCCTACAACGGCCGAAGAATTCACATGCGTTTCCTAAAACACTACATAGGGATAACTTTCACTAAGTGCGTAGTTGGGGAATGTGTCGGCACTGATAGGATCAAAAGAAAGACAGCGCTGCTCTCGGATGAGCTTTCGCTATTCAAACCCTACCTTAATATAATTGTTCCACAACACTGACAGATCAGCTCCTAGAGAGATATAGGCACCTACTGTACAGGCTATGGCTCCAAAAATTGAGGTGGCTTATTCTAATGTTTAGTCCCTAGCCTACACTATAACAGACTAAATCACAGATATGGCACATTGTGCACGTTACACCATGAAAGCTAAAATTAGACAAGCCTACAATTAGCAAATTAGAAACCAAATGAAAAAGAAATTGATTATAATATGATTGAAATATATATGCTTAAAGCAGCTTCATAAAGTATTAATATCCCTTAACATTGTGTTACAGCCTGAATTCAAGATACTTTTTCTCACCCATCTACAAACAAAACCCCATAATGACAAAGTGAAATAACCTATGGCTGGCAGTGGTCTAATAATAATTTGCATGTTTAAAAAAAAAAAAAAAAAAAAAGTGTGCATTATGGCAAATGCATATTTGGCAACAAATTGTCGACACTAGTTAGGCCGCCAGGTAATCTTAAAGAGACGACTGATGAAGAGGAAAGGGACTTACTAAAATACACTTGAGAAGCCCATGTCTCTCCAAACAGCAGTAAATTCCTCAAACCGCACAGATTCCGTCTGTTGGAAACGACCCAGCAGTTCCTCGTAGTCTGCTACAAGTGGCTTCAGAAAACGATCCTTCGCTTTACCTGATTAGCGATATTTAAACTCAACACCAAATAAAGGTATAATTAAACTCACTAGTGTGGTGCTGCAATCCTACTTACCATTCGGCATTTCAGAAGTATGGTGATTGGCTACCCTTTTGGCGTGAAGTTGAAGTTGGCGTGCCTTTCTGAGCTTAACATGCGACCGTTTCAATACAACTGCTTGCCGTCAGTGCCTAATCGTTTTATTCGATATTACTGCGGTCTGCAAACAAATGTTATGGGTGCATGCCGCCAGCTTCTGTATGGGCTGTGCATCAGCCTAATTACGTTGCTCTTCTTCTTCTGTGGATATTATATGGCGGTTGGCAACCAACTTTAATATGCATTACTGCCACCAACTGGACTGTGGACCAGAGACAGTGACGGTCTAAATCCTACCCAATAATCTCGTCTCCCGAAGGAAACAAAATACATTAAATACTACATCTCCTGAAGATTTCCTCAAGAGTTCACTTAATCCTTAATCCAACCCCATTACTCCTCAAATCTAATAACAATCGCCCCCTTTCTCTCATATATTTCTGGCACTGAAATAGAACATGTTCCACGGTCTCCATCTCCTCCTGACAATTATCACACCTCCCAGTCGAACGATTCCCCACCACTTTCAATGTACTATTTAGCCTTGTGTGTCCCAGTCTCAGCCTTGTGACTACACTTTCCTCCCTTCTCTCTCGGCCTGAGGACCTCCCTGCCACCACCTTTTCCTGGATCTTATACAGGTGTCTTCCCTTACTCTTCCTGTTCCTCATCTCTTGCCACTTATTTTTAACCACTGTTCTTATTAATCCCTTGGCTTCTGCTTTACTGATTGACAATTCCATCTCAACATTAGGATGTTTAAGAGCCTGCTTGGCAATAATATCCACTTCCTCATTCCCCTCTACTTCCACGTGAGCCGGTACCCAGAGGAACATCACAAATAACCCCATCTGTTTCACCCTATACCAACACTGCAACACCTCATACAATACGTCCTGTCTGCTTTGACACACATGAATTTAAGCTCATCAGTGCTGTACAGGTGTCAGAGCAGATGACTACCCTGTCTGGCCTCACCTCCTCCACCCACTCTGCAGCCAATAGTATGGCCAACAACTCCATTGTGTAAACAGATAAATTATCCGTTGCTCTTTTTGTCACTGCCACCTTAAACTCAGGAACACTAAAAGCTGCTCCCTGTTTTAGGGTCCTTAGATCCATCTGTGAATATATTCAAGAAAGCCTAGTATTGTGTTCTTAAATGTTCACTTACAACTGAATCTACTCCTTCCTCAACATCTCTTACCCTCTCAAGCAACCCTAGATCTATCACTGGCTGAAGGAGAAACCAAGGTGGGATAGCAGGAAAAACCACAGAGGGGCTAAACTCCCTCCCAAACAACCCCATCTCTCTCACCATGCAATTGCCTATCCACCCAAAGCTTGTATTCAGATTTTGTTTATGTTCCCAGCACTCTAGGAGCAGCTTTTTTGTAGGATGTGTAACCTTACGTCATTGTAGATTTACCCAATATGTCATGGTTAGCTGTTGTCTTCTTAACTTTAAGGGCATCTCTCCCAACTCTACCTGCATCGCTGTCACCGGAGGTACTAAGTGCTCCACAACAGATTCTTAGGGCTTGGGCCTGGATAACAAATCTAGTTTTTTGAAGATGTCTGAGCAGCTGATCCATTTGCTATACTTCCATAATCCATTGATGACCTTAATAGTGCTATATATCACTTTCAATGGCATTCTATCTGCCCCCCACTCCATTCCTGACAAGCAACGCATCACAATCAATATTTTCTTTCCTTTGACAACTACTCTGTGAATATGTTCTGCCCATGTCGTTCGAGTGTCAAACCAGACCCCCAGGAATCTAAACACTCCCACCCGCTCCAGATTACCGCCACACAACTTCAAGTATATGTCCTCCCCAACCTTCTTTCTAGAAAAAACAGTATGCTTTCTCAACTGAAAACTTGAAGCCCCACCTGAGGGACCACTGCTCTACTTCAGTAAAGTCTACTACTCTGTAGCATGAATTCATTATACTGCCTAATCTTCTTCATCTTCGGTGGAGTTTAACGGTGGTTGGCATCCAATATCTATGGTGCATTACCGCCACTAACTGTACAGGGGTAAAAGGAGGGGGGGCTAATCCGCATAACATAAAACACAACAAAATATCTTAACAAAACCTACTCCCTCATTTCCTCCATCTTCCATTGCTCCCTCCTGAGGCTCTGAGAGGGTAGGACTGCTCGTGACAGCACCTTGTGTTACATCTTCCCTGGGACTGCTCTGCCGCATTCACAATAATGTAGTCTTCCTGGACTTTCCTTCCACTTTAGCCGTGCCACTGATCACCATTGCCATACAAATCACAAAGTGTAACATCCCTGGATCCTGCTGGTGGGAAGCCAACTCCGCAGCCTGCATTTAAGGTCTCTAATATGCAGGCCTCTGCACATTAAATTCTCTGGATGGCCCTGACATTGGCAACCTCATTCTCTTTCGCCCTCGTCCGGCACTCCGAAGATGTAGCTACATGCTTTCCACAACGGTTGCGACACTTCACATCTTCCTCATAACTTTCACCATGACCTTCTTTTCTACAACTTCCACATCTCGGATTCCTCCGCCTGCAGACACTTTCTACATGTCCAAACGTTCTATACCGTTTATACTGCAACGGCCTGGAAGTAAAAGCTCTTACAGGAAAGTGCACATACCCCAGCTTCACTCGGATCGGGAGGGACACAATAATAGACAAGCTATTTTCTTTCTTGCCATTGACCCAACGATTCATCCTCCATGCATTAACCACTCCAGGAATACTTTTCGGCTCCTCGATGCCCACTTACTCAGAGACTCCAGCAATGACTCCTTTGACAGGTGCTCTTCTCCTTAGTTCAAACACAATACAGCATGGTCATCAATTTGTCTGATTGCCAAGACACTCTTCCTCTGTTCAGAAGAAACACAAAAACTCAAGACCAGCCCACTCCTCGTGACCCTCACCGACTCCACTTTCCCTACACTTCTCTCCACCATCTTGGATACTTCCAACGAATTTGACAATTTGGGCCCCGATTCTCCCAGAAACCGGACTTCCACCAAATGTGATGAGGTCTTTTTTTAACACTAGGTGCTCTCTTTCCCATCCCAACTTTGATTATTTCCCTGTCCTTTTGGACAAAGGTCCATTCTTCCTTACTTCCACTGCCATCGGATTCATATTCCACATCTGCCTGCGCCATCCTTCCTTCATCCGAGTCTATGCTCTCATCTTCTCCTGATGCGCAGTTTCAACCAGAACTTCTGCCTTCTTCCTCTCAACCACCTGAGTGAAAATACGAGCTGCCATCTCCAGCAGCGGCAAAGTTGCTCCTTATTGCCTAATCATGACAATCAGCCTGTTTGAGGGAATCCGTTCGAGCTGTCTCGATTTAGATCAAATTCGTTCTGGTTCGCGGGATACCCGGGCCAATGCGAGACTTTTGGCAATGTTCAAATATGAACATTTTATCATTAATGAGCTTGAGGAGATTTGATTTGGTTGGATTTGGATCTCTTTTAGTCCCCATTTGGACTAATCCTCCAAGAGTCCTTAAACATTAAAACACAATTTCTAGTACAAACACATTTTCACATATAACACACTATTACAAACATACATAATATACTAACATAATTACCCAATAAATACTCAATCTAAAAAATATTGATTCTTCATCTACTATAGTCCCACAACATTTCTATGTATTATATTTAAATCGTTTTAAAATAATGTTTCAATGTATATATTGAAAGGTTTCTGGTTTGCTCAGCTAATTTCTCTTTTCTGTCTGGACAACGCATAGATGGTGGACAATCTATTCCTATTATTTACTGAATGTCTGTCTCTTACCAACTGAATACCGTTGTGAATAGAACTTGGCCGTTTTAAATGATGTATATTATGAAATAAAATAAGCATGTTTTTTTCAATTATCTTGTCGATTGATGGCCAACCAAGAACACTGCACATGACAGCAACAGAATAACCATATCTCCACCTTAAAACAATCCTTGCTGCTTTATTCTGTGCATTCTGCAGCCTCCTAACTTCACTTGATGATGCATTTCCCCAGACCACAGAACAGTAGTTCACCTGACTCTCAATTAATGCTTGTGTTATTTGCTGATTTTTTTTCCCTGGTAAATATTTAGCTATCCTTCTGATTCTGCATGCTGTTTTAATATTTTTTTTTACATAGATTAGTTATTTGAGACGACCATTGTTGTCTAGCTGCACTCCCAATAGTTTGGTTTCTGCCACTTCTTCAATTTGTACTCCTCCCATACTTAATTGTATCCCATGCTGTTTTGGCCTTTTCCTATTGGAACAGACCAACATAACTTTGGTTTTCTTGGTGTTTAAAACAAGTTTGTTTTGGCAAACCCACTACCTGATATTCTCCAAATCTCCTTGTAAAGCTTGCTGTACCTGTTGAACCGATTGTCTTGCTGCTTAAATTGTAGTATCATCTGCAAATATAGTAGCTTGAGTTTCAGCTAAGGTATAGGGAAGGTCGTTGGTATATATTAAATAAAGCAGTGGCCCAAGGCAGCTGCCTTGCGGTATTCCACAGTTTAACACATGAAGAGAAGAAAATGAACCATTGATATAGGTGGACTGTTTCCTGTCAGTTAGATATGACTGTACCCAATTCAATGCTACCTCCTTAGAACCATAATGCATTAATTTTGTCAAAATTATTTCATGATCCACTAAATCAAATGCTGCACTGAAATGTAAAAATAGTACACCCACAACTTGCCATTATCCATAGCATTGAGCCACTGGTCAGTCATGTCAACCAATGCAGTGGTAGTTGAATGGTTTTTGCGATAAGCATGCTGATTGGCTGTAATCAGATCATTCTTTTCCATGTACTCCCATATTTGTCTACTCACAATACCCTCCAATATCTTACTAAGTGTAGGGAGTAGACTAATTGGTCGACTATTGGCAGGAGTAATGGGTTCTTTGCAGTCTTTCGAAATAGGACACAGTTTCGCATGCTTCCATACAATTGCAAACATCCCCTTTTTCAGTGACCAATTAAATATGTATCTCAGTGGAACTGCAATCTGGGGAGCAGCACAGCAAAGAAAATTGTCCATAAGACCATAACCTGTAGATTTACCATCAGGTAATGACTTCAATAGGTTTAACACCTCCTCCACTGACACTGTTTGCAGACTAAAAGAGCAGATCTTGTTGCTCATAATATGATCATCAATCCATTGGACAATAGCTTGTTTGGAAGAATGTATGAAGGAGAAGAGAGGATTTGATCCAATAACACTCACAGTTGTCCTCCAATCACAATGTTTATGAATATTCTGATACAAAAACATTGTTTCATACATTTGATTGGAAACATAACATTTGTATTAATTTTATTTAACCACTATTTATATAGAGAATCCTAATTGAGACCAGGGTCTCTTTTTCAATGGTGCCCTGTGTTACCACAAACAACAATTCAAAACAGCTTAAAGAGACACAATTACATACAGAGCAGAAATTATACAGAGCGAAATTATTTGATTTTCAATCACAAAAATATACAGTACACTATCAAGGCAGCATGGCATTGTAATACGATGTGAAAGGGAGGGGTCACTCACATCCCTTTCCCACCCTCATCCCCTGTCCCGGTCCCCGTCTCTCTCTCTCTCTCTCGCTCTCTCTCTCTCTCTCTCTCTCTCTCTCACACTCACTCACTCACTCACTCACTCACTCACTCACTCACTCACTCACTCACTCACTCACTCACTCATACTTCATTTTATAATCCACTGACAGGGCAGTTTCTCAAACATTTCAAAATGTATTTTTCAATATTTTTAATAAATCACTAACTTAAGCTGAACTGGAAGCGGTGGATGACTGGGAGAGGTGAATGGAGCTATGGTCCATGTTGTGTCTACAACCATCTCCAGGATGCTAGTGAAGGAGCCTGGTCCCCATCCCCCCATTCCATTTTCCTGGTAGCCTAATGCAGAAGAAGAACAATGCATCTCCCCCTAGTGGCCAACATATAAAAAACAGAAAAGTCCCATTAGTTCCCTGCGGGACTTAGACATATTTAGAATAAACGGAGAGCCAAACACATCCCCATTCACATCAACAGGGCCATGGTGGAACAGGTTGAGAGCTTGAAGTTCCTCAGTGTCCACATTGCTAAGGACTTATCATTGTCCAAACACACCAACACAGTCATGAAGAGGGCACGACAACGCCTCTTTCCCCTCAGGAGGCTGAAAAGATTTGCCATGGGACCTCAGATCCTCAAAAAGTTAAACAGCAGCATTATTGAGAGCATCTTGACTGGCTGCATCACCGCTTGGTATGGCAACTGCTCGGCATCCGACCGCAAGGCGCTACAGAGGGTAGTGTGTATGTCCCAGTACATCACTGGGGTCGAACTCTCTGCCATCCATGACCTCTACACCAGGTAGTGACAGAGGAAGGCCATAAAAATTGACTCCAGCCACCCAAGTCATAGACTGTTCTCTCTGCTACAGCAAGGCAATTGGTACCGGACCAAAAGGCTCCTGAACAGGTTCTACCCCCAAGACATAAGACTGCTAAATAATTAACCAAATAGTTACCCGGACTATCTGCATTGACCTTCTACTCTTTTTGACTCTATACACACACTCACACATACTTACACTGACACTCCAACACACACACACACACACACACACACACACACACACACACACACACACACACACACACACACACACACACACACACACACACACACACACACACACACACTTTCACCACACACAATTACACACTCATCACATACAGTATGCTGCTGCTACTGTCTATTATCTATCCTGTTGCCTAGTCACTTTACCCCTAACTACAGTATATGCACATATCTATCTCAATGTCCCTGTACCCCTGCACATCGACTCATTACTGGTTCCCATGTATTTTGCCAAGCTATCATTACTGATTGTGCATTTATTTCTCTAGTTTTCTTTTATTATAATTATTTGAATGTCTTTATTGCATTCTGCATTGCTGGTAAGGGCCCGTAAGTAAGCATTTCACTGTTAGTTTACACCTGTTGTTTACGAAGCATGTGACAAATACAATTTGATTTTGATTTGATGATCATCTGAAACTGTATTTTGTGCCAATCCATATGTAACATAATATTTAGTGAAAGATGTCTAGACTAGATATTGGTGGAACTACATGTTTGTGCTGGTTAAATTTGAAAAGATAAAAAGTTTCTTCTTCCATAGTCCACAGAAAGAAATGGACAATTCGTTTTACAGCATCAGAACCTCAAAGCATCAGATTCATATAGTAGTTTAACATTTTCCAAGAACAGCTATTCAAATACAGTATGTAGCAGACACAACATGTAATTCATATGTGCACATCAATTCATGAACTGTAAAAGTCCCACGACTTCCCACGGCGAGTAGCAACATACCGGGCCATGACAGACGGAGAGAGGACAGAGGAGACTTCCCGTCATACCAGCGTGGATGAAACGATGACCTACCCCGTACTTACAGTATCTGTATATGGCTGGGTTGAGGGTTTGCATTTGGACCATCATTTGGGCACTTGGTTTACATTGCATGACTTGTTTCAAACGGCACATCAGAATCATTAGTACAGCAAACATCATTCACACTCCTCACACCAACCAAACCAACCAAATCCCATTACAGAAACACTAGTCCAGTGCAACTTGAAGCATGTGGGGTACAGCATTTTCTACTCCAAATTAATCATGACTTCTGCAGCTTGTTCTGAGCGAGCTCGTGGCAGCCGGGTGGAGGTGTTCAGGGTTGAGTTGTTATTTTGGCAGTGTTGTCTCCATAAGTACCTTGAAACAAGACAATGATCGGGGCACTGGACAGACAAGGGGACCTAAACATGTTGTAATTATGTAAATCAATAATTGCACACCATTTTGCCCAGTAATGTCACATCATTTGAAAGAGTGCGACCTGGATCTCCATATTTTGCTGGTCTGTGACACGCTAGCCCCGGCCCTGTTCAGAGGACATGGGGAATGATTCAACCTCAGAGTTACACACAGGGATACTTTATTGACATACACTGGCAGACATGAAAAGTGGAATGGTAGTGGTTCTGTAACAGGAGAAAATATAGGCAATGAATATTCACATACCAAATTAATACACCAGGGCAAGAATGCACAGATGCAGAACCTTACAGAATAGAGTAGAAACAAATGGCAAATAACTGGACATAATTAAAAGCTAATATTGTACAGAACAACCAGCAGTAATATACACAAATACGATTTCCCTCCTCCAACTTACTTTATACACAGACACCATTCCACATGTCAAGGTATGTGAATGTGTCCAGTTGTGTTGGGCAGGGAAGAGGTGTAGGGGCTTGATGCTCTCTCTGCAACTGCTTGAAGAAGACTGAGAGGGGGCGGCATTAATTGGGGATCTGGTACCCAAGATGACTACCTGTGATTGGTTGATTCCACAGTGTGATAAGGCACCTGGCAACCTGGCCACTAGTAATCAATTTGTTTGATTAGGGCCAGAGATGTGAAGGGCCAGTTACATATTTTCTCTGAGAGAGGGCTATTCGATGGTGTTTATCTAAGAGTCACCGGCAGATAATTCTGTAACATCCTTTGTAAAGCCGAAACTTTATGTATGGCGGTAATGGCTTGTGTCAGCTCCATTGATGGTCTGGTTTGAATAATTTGGATTTGGTTTGATGTTTCTATGACAACCCAAACCGGGACAAAATGTACAGTGCCAGTTAAAAGGTTGGACACATGTACTCATTCAAGGGTTTTTATTTATTTGTACTATTTTCTATATTGTACAATAATAGTGAAGACATGAAAACTATGAAATAACACATATGGAATTATGTAGTAACCAAGAAAGTGTTAAACAAATCAAAATATATTTTATACTTGAGATTCTTAAAAAAGTAGCCACCCTTTGCCTTGATGACAGCTTTGCACAATCTTGGCATTCTCTCAACCAGCTTCATGAGGTAGTCACCTGGAATGCATTTCAATTAACAGGTGTGCCTTGTTAAAAGTTAATTTGTGGAATTTCTTTCCTTCTTAATGCGTTTGAGCCAATCAGTTGTGTTTTGACAAGGTAGGGGTGGTATACAGAATATATTTATTTGGTAAAAGACCAAGTCCATATTATGGCAAGAAAAGCTTAAATAAGCATATAGAAATGACAGTCCATCATTACTTTAAGACATGAAGGTCAGTCAATGCGGAAAACTTCTTTATGTGCAGTCGCAAACACCATCAAACGCTATGATGAAACTGGCTCTCACGAGGACCGTCACAGGATAGAAAGACCCAGAGTTACCTCTGCTGCAGAGGATAAGTTCATTAGAGTTACCAGCCTCGGAAATTGCAGCCCAAATAAATGCTATACAGAGTACAAGAAACAGACACATCTCAACATCAACTGTTCAGAGGAGACGGCGTGAATCAGGTATTTATGGTCGAATTGCTGCAAAGAAACCACTACTAAAAAACACCAAAAAGAAGAAGAGACTTGCTTGACCCAAGAAACACGAGCAATGGACATTAGACCGGTGGAAATCTGTCCTTTGGTCTGATGAGTCCAAATTTGAGATTTTTGGTTCCAACCACCGTGTCTTTGTGAGACGCAGAGTAGGTGAACAGATGATCTCCGCATGTGTGGTTCCCACCATGAAGCATGGAGGAGGTGTGATGGTGTGGGGGTGCTTTGCTGGTGACACTGTCTGTGATTTATTTAGAATTCAAGGCACACTTAACCAGCATGTCTACCACAGCATTCTGCAGCGATACGCCATCCCATCTGGTTTGCACTTTTTGGGGCGATCATTTGTTTTTCAACAGGACAATGACCCAACACACCTCCAGCCTGTGTAAGGGCTATTTGACCAAGAAGGAGAGTGATGGAGTGCTGTATCAGATGACCTGGCCTCCACAATCACCCGATCTCAAACCAATTGAGATGGTTTTGGATGAGTTGGACCGCAGAGTGAAGGAAAAGCAGCCAACAAGTGCTCAGCATATATTGGAACTCCATCAAGTAAAATAAATGGTGCGAATAGAGACTGTTGGAAAAGCATTTCTCATGAAGCTGGTTGAGAAAATGTCAAGAGTGTGCAAAGCTGTCATCAAGGCAAAGGGTGGCTACTTTGAAGAATATAAAATATAAAATCTATTTTGATTTATTTAACACTTTTTTTTGGTTACTACAAGATACCATATGTGTTATTTCATACCTTTGATGTCTTCATTATTATTCTACAATGCAGAAAATAGTAAAAAAAGAAAACCCTTGAACGAGTAGGTGTGTCCAAACTTTTACTGATACTGTATATTATTTTGCTTTGGAATCCATGAAAAATGTACTGAGGATAAGAGATTAAAATGCAATTTTATATAACCTGATTATTTCTATCATATCACCACAACTTTTGATGCAAATCAAAGGTTGTAGTGTTAGGTTCTTATTTAGAGACGCTTTAACCAAGTTTAATTCTTCCCAAAGGATCTGTACAGCTGTAATTCAGACAACCCAACATTTCTCCCATCACAGGTATATATATTCCCCTTAAGACACTCCTCCTTCTCTCCAATCCTTACATCTTATGGTTCCACAGGAAAAGGGTAGTAAACCTTTATTACTCCCTTCAGGGGATCTGACCTCACCTCCTGACCTCAACCCCTCCTTCGCCTAGTCTACAGATATCCATCTGTCTCCCCTATAGAAATCCTTTGATCTCCTCCCGTCCACCCAGCACATTCCACAGCGACGCTGTCTTTCTACAGATCTCACTCCTTAATATACTATGTGTCTGATCTATCATGTCTTTAATATCTCAATGTTCAAAATTTCGAATCCAACAGTAGTAATCAGAGAGGAATGGAAATGGTTGTCAACCTTTAAATAGGCTAACGGCAAATGTCTGTTAAATATCTGATATAAAACCTACTTTACCTCAGTTCTTGACCGGGTTCATATTGTCCAGTATGTTGTAGTAGATTCGCCCCCTCTCTACTCTGATGAGCTGTTTTTACAACTTTTGCTTTCTGCCAGGCCCAGTTCAATGCATTTCTGCTCGAATCATCTCCAAGATCCAAGATGGCGCAGCAGTAAGACGTGTTTGTTTTCGTCCCATGTAAATATCGTCTTTTTCGTTTTTTTTGTATACATTTCATTATATTCCAATCTCTGTTTTCCATTTTAAATATACCTTCCTGCCACCCACCTCACCTAATGTGGTATGGATCTGCTATTTTTTTAGACCTTAAAACTGGAACCTACATCAGCAGCTAGCCAGCTAATTAGCTACTAGCTATTTAGTCATTGTTAGCCTCTGCTAGCGGTCTTTACCTTTAGCTCGAACTCCAGCCGCTTTAGCGGATAGCTCAGTCGCTTTCGCCCGGATAGCACAGATAATACCTGCCAGTCTGCACAGCGCGATACCAGCCCTGAGCTTATTGGACTGCTTCTTTCCACCACATCACCAGATTCCTGCCGCAAGCTCTGGAACATTACACCGGATCGTCGCAGCTAGCTAGTTGCTACCGAGTGGCTAACGGCCTTGTCCAGAAGCATGCACCAGTCAGCCTCGAGCTAGCCTCGAGCTAGGCCCATCTCCTGGCTAGCAAACGAACTACACCAATGACAATACCTCTCTTACCAATTGGCCTGGACCCTTTGTCGACACGGAGCCCCGTCGATCCATCACGACTGGTCTGCTGGTCTGCTGACGTAACTCGGCCGACGTGCTCTCAACCGGCCTCTGCATCGTGGATGTTGATGATCCATCTGCTAGCCCCGACCTGCTAGCTTCCTGAATGCCGTGTCTCCCGCTCGCTTAGCGTAGTAATCGACTACCGAACTGCTCCCTGTTTCATCTATTACTGCTCATTGGACCCTATGATCACTCGGCTACACAGCTGATGCCCTTGTCCTAGCTGTTTACCCGTTGTTGTCTCACCCGTTGTTGTCTTAGCTCTTCCAATCAACACCTGTGATTGCTTTATGCCTTTCTATAATGTCAATATGCCTTGTATACTGTTGTTTAGGGCAGCTCTCATTGTTTATTTTACTGCGGAGCCCCTAGTCCTGCTCAACATGCCTCAGATAGCCCCCTTGTCCCACACCCCACACATGCGGAGACCACACTGAGCTTAACTGAGATGCAACCTCTCTCATCGTCACTCAATGCCTAGGTTTACCCCCACTGTACTCGCACCCTACCGCACCCTTGTCTGTACACTATGCCCTGAATCTATCCTACCACGCCCAGAAATCTGCTCCTTTTATACTCTGTTCCCAAAGCACTAGATGACCAGTTCTTATAGCCTTTAGCCGTACCCTCATCCTACTCCTCCTCTGTTCCTCTGGTGATGTAGAGGTTAACCCAGGCCCTGTGTCCCCAGGTGCTCTCATTTGTTGACTTCTGCAACCGTAAAAGCCTTGGGTTCATGCATGTTAACATCAGAAGCCTCCTCCCTAACGTTGCTTTATTTACTGCTTTAGCACACTCCGCCAACCCTGATGTCCTAGCCGTGTCTGAATCCTGGTTTAGGAAGACCACCAAATATTCTGAAATGTCCATCTCCAATTACAAAATGTTCCGTCAAGACAGAACTGCTAAAGGGGGCGGAATTGTAATCTACCGTAGAGATAACCTACAGAGTTCTGTCATACCATCCAGGTCTATGCCCAAACAGTTCGAGCTTCTACTTTTAAAGATCCATCTCTCCAGAAATAAGACCCCCACTGTTGCCGTTTGTTCTCGACCCCCCTCAGCTCCCAGCTGTGCCCTGGACACCATATGTGAATTGATTGCCCCCCATCTATCGTCTGAGTTCGTACTGCTAGGTGACCTAAATTGGGATATGCTTAACACCCTGGCCGCCCTACAATCTAAGCTAGATTCCCTCAATCTAACACAAATTATCAAGGAACCTACCAGGTATAACCCCAAATCCGTAAACATGGGCACCCTCAGAGATATAATCCTTAAGAACTTGCCCTCAAAATACACCCTTGCTGTCTTCAACCAGGATCTCAGAGATTACTGCCTCATTGCCTGCGTCCGTTATGGGTCCGCGGTCAAACGACCACCCCTCATTACTGTCAAACGCTCCCTAAAACACTTCTGCGAGCAGGCCTTTTCTAAGCGACCTGGCCCGGGTATCCTGGAAGGATATTGACCTCATCCCGTTAGTTGAGGATGCCTGGTTGTTCTTTAAAAGTTCTTTCCTCACCATCTTAAATAAGCATGCCCCTTTCAAAAAATGTAGAACTAAGAATAGATACAGCCCTTGTTTCACTCCAGACTTGACTGCCCTTGACCAGCACAAAACACCCTGTGGCGTACTGCACTAGCTTCGAATAGTCCCCACGATATGCAACTTTTCAGGGAAGTCAGGAACCAATACAAACAGTCAGTTAGGAAAGCTACGGCTAGCTTTTTCAAACAGAAATTTGCATCCTGCAGCACTAATTCCAAAAAGTTTTGGGACACTGTAAAGTCTATAAGAGTACCTCCTCCCAGCTGCCCACTGCACTGAGACTAGGAAACACTGTCTAGGAGACTAGGAAACACTGTCACCACTGATAGATCCACAATAATTGAGAATTTCAACAAGCATTTCTCTACGGCTGGCCATGCTATCCCAACCCCGGTCAACAGCTCTGCACCCCCCGCAGCAACCGGCCCAAGCCCCCCCCCCGCTTCTCCTTCACCCAAATCCAGACAGCTGATGTTCTGAAAGAGCGGCAAAATCTGGATTCCTATAAATCAGCTGGGCTAGACAATCTGGACCCTCTCTTCCTAAAATTATCCGCCGCCATTGTTGCAACCCCTCTTTCGTATCGTCTGAGATTCCTAAAGATTGGAAAGTGGCTGCTGTCATCCCCCTCTTCAAAGGGGGAGACACTCTAGACCCAAACTGTCACAGACCTATATCCATCCTGCCCTGCCTTTCTAAAGTCTTCGAAAGCCAAGTGAACAAACAGATCACCGACGATTTCGAATCCCACCGTATCTTCTCCGCTATGCAATCTGGTTTCCGACCTGGTCACGGGCGCACCTCATCCGGGCTCAAGGTCCTAAACGATATCATAACCGCCATCGATAAAAGACAGTACTGTGCAGCCATCTTCATCAACCTGGCCAAGGCTTTCGACTCTTGTCAATCACTGTATTCTTATCGGCAGACTCAACAGCCTTGGTTTCTCTAATGACTGCCTCGCCTGGTTCACTAACTACTTCTCTGATAGAGTTCAGTGTGTCAAATCGGAGGGCATGTTGTCCAGACCTCTGGCAGTCTCTATGGTGGTGCCACAGGGTTAAATTCTTGGGCCAACTCTTTTCTCTGTATATATCAATGATGTCCCTCTTGCTGCGGGTGATTCTTTGATCCACCTCTACGTAGACGACACCATTCTGTATACATCTGGCCCTTCTTTGGACACTGTGTTAACAAACCTCCAAACGAGCTTCAACGCCATACAACACTCCTTCCGTGGCCTCCAACTGCTCTTAAATGCTAGTAAAATGAAATGCATGCTCTAGAACCGATCGCTGCCCGCACCCGCCCGCCCGACTAGCATCACTACTCTGGACGGTTCCGACTTAGAATATGTGGACAACTATAAATACCTAGGTGTCTGGCTAGACTGTAAACTCTCCTTCCAGACTCACATTAAGCATCTCCAATCCAAAGTTAAATCTAGAATCGGCTTCCTATATCGCAACAAAGCCTCCTTCACTCATGCTGCCAAACGTACCCTCGTAAAACTGACTATCCTGCCGATCCTTGACTTTGGCGACGTAATTTACAAAATAGCCTCCAACACTCTACTCAGCAAATTGGATACAATCTATCACAGTGCCATCCGTTTTGTCACCAAAGCCCCATATACTACCCACCACTGCGACCTGTATGCTCTCGTTGGCTCCTTGCTACATATTCGTCGCCAAACCCACTGACTTATAGATGACCCATAGCACGCGCTCCAGCAGGTATATTTCACTGGTCATCCCCAAAGCCAACACCTCATTTGGCCGCCTTCCCTTCCAGTTCTCTGCTGCCAATGGCTGGAATGAATTGCAAAAAGTTGGAGACTTATATCTCCCTCACTAACTTTAAGCGTCAGCTGTCAGAGCAGCTTACCCATCGCTGCAGCTGTACACAGCCCATCTGCAAATAGCCCATCTGTCACGTTCCTGACCTATTTCTGTTAGTTTGTTATGTGTTAGTTGGTCAGGACGTGAGTTTGGGTGGGCATTCTATGTTTTCTGTTTCTGTGTTGGTTTATTGGGTTGCCTGGTATGGCTCTTAATTAGAGGCAGGTGTTTGGCGTTCCTCTAATTAAGAGTCATATTTAGGTAGGCGTTTTCACAGTGTTCGTTGTGGGTGATTGTCTCCTGTGTCTGTGTATATGTTTGCACCATACGGGACTGTTTACGGTTTGTTCGTTTTATGTAGTCTGTTCCTGTTCATTGCGTTCTTCACGTTATATGTAAGTTCGTCGTTCAGGTCTGTCTGCATCGTTTATTTGTTTTGTTTGTTTATGCAAGTTTAGTTTGTTTTTTCCGTCGTGTTCAATAAATCATGTCATTTCACTACGCTGCGCCTTGGTTCGATCACTACTCCTCCTCTTCTGATGAAGAGGAGGAGGATTACCGTTACAGAACCACCCACCAATCCAGAACCAAGCAGCGTAATGTCGAGCAACGGGAGAGTATACAGGACTTGTGGAGTTGGGAGCAGGTATTTAACGGAGAAGGACCATGGGCTAAAGTAAATCACCGTCCATGGGAACAGCTGGAGGCAGTTCGGAGAGCGGAGGTGAAGAGAGAGAGGAACGGGCGTTATGAGGGGACGCGTCTTGCACGGAAGCCAAAAAAGCCCGTGAGTAACACCCAAAAATTTATTGGGGGGGGGGCTAAGAGGTAGTGGGCCAAGGGCGGGTAGGAGACCTGCGCCCACTTCTCAGGCTAACCGTGGAGAGCGGGAGTACGGGCAGACACCATGTTACGCAGTAAAGCGCAGGGTGTCTCCTGTACGTGTGCATAGCCCGGTGCGGGTTATTCCACCTCCCCGCACTGGTAGGGCTAGATTGGGCATTGAGCCAGGTGTCATGAGGCCGGCTCAACGCGTCTGGTCTCCAGTGCGTCTCCTCGGGCCGGAATACATGGCACCTGCCTTACGCATGGTTTCCCCGGTTCGCCTACATAGCCCGGTGCGGGTTATTCCACCTCCCCGCACTGGTCGGGCGACCGGGAGCATTCAACCAGGTAAGGTTGGGCAGGCTCAATGCTCAAGAGAGCCAGTACGCCTGCACGGTCCGGTATTTCCGGCGCCACCTCCCCGCCCCAGCCTAGTACCTACAGTGCCTACACTACACACTAGGCTACCAGTGCGTTTCCAGAGCCCTGTTCCTCCTCCACGCACTCTCCCTGTAGTGCGTGTATCCAGTTCGGTGCCTCCAGTTCCGGCACCACGCACTAAGCCACCTGTGCGTCTCCAGAGCCCTGTACACACTGTTTCTTCTCCCCGTACTAATCCTGATGTGCTTGCCCTCAGCCCGGTGCCACCAGTGCCGGTACCACGCACCAGATATAGAGTACGCTTTGAGAGTCCAGTGTGCCCTGTCCCTGCTCCCCGCACTAGCATGAAGGTGCGTGTCCTTAGCCCGGTGCCTCCAGTTCCGGCACCACGCACCAGGTCTACAGTGCGCCTTATCCGGCCTGAGCCATCCGTCTCCCCAGCGCCATCTGAGCCATCCGTCTCCCCAGCGCCATCTGAGCCATCCGTCTCCCCAGCGCCATCTGAGCCATCCGTCTCCCCAGCGCCGTCTGAGCCATCCGTCTGCAATGAGCCTGCAAAGCCGCCCGTCTGCCATGAGCCTGCAAAGCCGCCCGTCTGCCATGAGCCTACAGAGCCGTCCGCCAGACAGGAGCCGCTAGAGCCGCCCGCCAGACAGGAGCCGCTAGAGCCGTCCGTCAGACAGGATCTACCAGAGCCGCCAACCAGACAGGATCTGCCAGAGCCGCCAGCCAGACAGGATCTGCCAGAGCCGTCAGCCTGCCATGAGCAGCCAGAGCCGTCAGCCTGCCATGAGCGTCCAGAGCCGTCAGCCTGCCATGAGCGTCCAGAGCCGTCAGTCAGCCATGAGCTGACCCTCAGCCAGAAGCGGCTAGTAATCCAGAACTGCCCCTCAGTCCAGAGCTGTCTCTCTGTCCGGAGCTGCCCTTCAGTCCGGAGTTGCCCCTCTATCCTAAGCTACCTCTTTATCCTAAGCTACCTCTTTATCCTAAGCTACCTCTTTATCCTGAGCTACCTTGTCCCGGAGCTGGACTTTATCTTGGTGTTGCCCCTTAAATTAGGTGGGGGAAATAAGAGGGTGGTCATGATAAGGGGTAAACGTAAGCTGGGATTGACTATGGTGGGGTGGGGACCTCGTCCAGAGCCTGAGCCACCACCGTGGTCAGATGCCCACCCAGACCCTCCCCTAGACTTTGTGCTGGTGCGCCCAGAGTTCGCACCTTATGGGGGGGGTTATGTCACGTTCCTGACCTATTTCTGTTAGTTTGTTATGTGTTAGTTGGTCAGGACGTGAGTTTGGGTGGGCATTCTATGTTTTCTGTTTCTGTGTTGGTTTATTGGGTTGCCTGGTATGGCTCTTAATTAGAGGCAGGTGTTTGGCGTTCCTCTAATTAAGAGTCATATTTAGGTAGGCGTTTTCACAGTGTTCGTTGTGGGTGATTGTCTCCTGTGTCTGTGTATATGTTTGCACCATACGGGACTGTTTACGGTTTGTTCGTTTTATGTAGTCTGTTCCTGTTCATTGCGTTCTTCACGTTATATGTAAGTTCGTCGTTCAGGTCTGTCTGCATCGTTTATTTGTTTTGTTTGTTTATGCAAGTTTAGTTTGTTTTTTCCGTCGTGTTCAATAAATCATGTCATTTCACTACGCTGCGCCTTGGTTCGATCACTACTCCTCCTCTTCTGATGAAGAGGAGGAGGACTACCGTTACACCATCCAACCGACCAACTACCTACCTCATCCCCATATTTGTTTTTGTTTTTCTGCTCTTTTGTACATCAGTATTTCTATCTGCACATCCTCATCTGCACATATATCACTTCAGTGTAAATTGCTAAATTGTAATTACTTCGCCACTATTGGCATATTTATTGCCGTACCTCCTTATTTCATTTGCACACACTGTATACAGATTTCTCTATTGTGTTATTGACTGTACGATTGTTTATCTCATGTGTAACTCTGCGTTGTTTTTGTCGCACTGCTTTGCTTTATCTTGGCCAGGTCGCAGTTGTAAATGAGAACTTGTCCTCAACTGGCCTACCTGGTTTAAATAAAGGTAAAATAAAAATAAAGAAACTATACTGAACAAAAATAAATGCAACAATTTCAAAGATTTTACTGTGTTACAGTTCATATAAGGAAATCAGTCAATTGAAATAAATAAATTAGGCCTTAATCTATGGATTTCACATGACTGGGCAGCAATGGGTGGGCCTTGCAGGGTATAGGCCCACCCACTTGGCAGCCAAGCCCACTGACTGGAGAGCCAGGACCAGCCAATCAGAATTTGTTTTTCCTCACAAAAGGGCTTTATTATAGGCAGAAATACTCCTCAGCACCCTCCCTCAGAAGATCCGACAGGTGAAAAAGCCAGATGTGGAGGTCCTGGGCTGGCGTGGTTACACGTGGTCTGCGGTTGTGAGGCCAGCTGGACGTACTGCCAAATTCTCTAAAACGTTGTTGGCGGCAGCTTATGGTAGAAAAAATTAACATTCAATTCTCTGACAACAGCTCTGGTGGACATTCCTGCAGTCAGCATGCCAATTGCACACTCCTAAGGACACCATCCAACCTGGAACTGAGTGGGTAGTGTTTGGTCTGATGTTATTTTGAAAGCCAAGAAGAAGAAGAAAAAATAAAAATAAAGTACATTACAATAATATATTTTACTTTTTGGGGACTGAATGCTGAGTTAAGACTTCCAGGTTTGCTTGAACAGACAAGATACAACTTAAATTAGTACTGAGGTGTGAAGTAAGAGGTGTAGAGGCCTTTGGGCCCAACAAGTGCTAGGAGTCTCTCGCAGCCTGCCCCATCCATATCCAGAGGCCTTTGAAGCCCCCTCCTGCTGTTCAGAGACCACCCACTGGCATTTTCTACAAGAAATCTGCCTCCAGAAATAAAAGCTTCTCCCAAGTGGGTGTGACACCTACTCCCGTTGCCTGCTGTACTGCTGCTTGCATTCCACCTGGTGATCTGTTCACCGTCTGCCCTGGACTGTCTCCCCGTCTGGTACAGGTACCCCCACCTCTCTCCCGAGCTTTCACTCGCCACCAGCACACAAGCACTGTTGGGGCGAGTGACTCTGAACTTACAATGGTTAGCCCCAAGTCGTTTTATATTAAAATGTTTATTGTGCATTTTGCCATTTGCCTCATGACTCCTGCATGCTTTGTTGATTATGAACTTTCTTGTTGACCCAACAGTGAGACAGACTGTTTGTTCCAACACTCGGGACTCTCTCTCTCTTGGTTACACAGACTTTTGGGCTCCCATCCTATTCTAACTACCTCTCGCCGGTTTTGTATTCATGTTACCTGATGAAATTGCTGTACAATATGATCTTGTTGCCATCTAATGCACATTCAAATGTCATAAATCAACACAGCAGAGCTCTCCCTGTCCTCTGCCGTGCCTTGATTGTATTACTGTTGATGATTTCTGGAAATGTGCATGTACACCCTGGCCCATCTCCTGTTGCTAGCTACAATTCTGACTTGTGCTCTGATATCTGCTTCACTGATTTCTGCTCTTGTAAAAGCCTGGGTTTTCTGCACGTTAACACTAGAAGCTTATTACCTAAAATTGATCAATTGGAAGTGTGGGTTCACAGCTCCAATCCAGATGTGTTTATCATTACTGAGATGTGGTTAAGGAAGAGTGTTTTGAATACTGATGTTAACCTTTCTGGTTATAACCTTTTTTGTCAAGAAAGATCTTCCAAAGGTGGGGGAGTGGCAATCTTCAAAAAGGATCACCTTCAGTTCTCAGTTGTCTCCACCAAGTCTGTCCCCAAACAGTTTGATTTGCTGGTTTTAAGCATGAAACGTTCAAATAGCTCTTTGTTGACTGTTCCTGGGTGTTATCGTCCTCCATTAGCACCGGCCTGTACCCTACCTGCCCTAAGCTCTCTCCTGGCCCCTTACACTAAGTCTGAATTTGTCCTGCTAGGTGACCTAAACTGGGACATGCTTAAACCACCTGACCAAGTTCTAAAGCAATGGGACTCCCTAAATCTTTCTCAGATTATTACCAATCTCACATCGAATGACTCCAAACACCCAGAAAAGGCTACTCTCCTCGATGTTATCCTCACAAATAATCCTGATAGGTATCAGTCTGGTGTTTTCTGTAATGACCGTAGTGATCACTGTTTTGCAGCCTGTGTTCATAATGGCTGCTCAGTGAAACAACCTGTCCTGATTTGTCATAGACGCTTGCTAAAAAACTTTAATGAACAAGCCTTCCTTCATGAACTGATCTCTGTAAAATGGTATAGAACACCTTGATCCCCTCTGTCGAAGACACTTGGACAATCTTTTTTAATATTTTCAGTGGTATTGTTAACAAACACGCTTCCATCGAGAATTGCATTTGGCGAAAGACTCGGCACACGCAAACTCGGGCTGACTGGCTCTCGTTCAGGCAAATGAGAAATAAGTGCACTCAGGCTATCCGGAAGGCCAAAGTTAGTTACTTTAAGGAGCAGTTCTCTCTCTGTGGGTCCTCACAGCTGCCCATGTCCCTTAATGTTGATGATGTGGTTGTTACTGATAAGAAGCACATGGCTGAGCTCTTTAATCACCACTTCATTAAATCAGGATTCCTATAGGCTCAGCCATGACTCCTTGCCCATCCAACACTTCCTCATCTCCCAGCCCGTCTAATGCGACTAGCCCTGATGCTCCTTCCTCTTTTCCCCCTGCCCCGCAACACCTCTTCTCCCTGCAGGCGGCCACTGAGTCTGAGGTGCTAAAGGAGCTCCTTAAACTTGACCCCAAAAAAACGTCTGGGTCAGATGGTTTAGACACTTTCTTCTTTAAGGTTGCTGCCCATATCATCGCCTATCTCTGACTTTTTTAACCTGTCGCTCCTCTTTGGGGAGGTTCCCATTGCTTGGAAGGCAGTCACGGTTCGTCCTTTATTTAAAGGGGGAGAGCAAGCTGATGCTTACTGTTATAGGCCTATTTCTATTTTGCCCTGTTTTTCAAAAGTGTTGGAAAAACTGACTGGCTTTCTTGATGTCTATAGTATTCTCTCTGGTATGCAATCTGGTTTCCGCTCAGGTTATGGATGTGTCACTGCAACCTTAAAGGTTCTCAATGATGTCACCATTGCCCTTGACTCTAAGCAATCTTGTGCTGCTATTTCTATTGGCTTGGCCAAAGCTTTTGATACGGTAGACCCTTCCATTCTTGTTGGCTGGCTAAGGAGTATTAGTGTCTCTGATGGGTCTGTGGCTCGGTTTGCTAACTAACTCTCTCAAAGAGTGCAGTGTATAAAGTCAGAACATCTGCTGTCTCAGCCACTGCCTATCACCAAGGTAGTACCCCAAGGCTCAATCCTAGGCCCTACACTCTTCTCAATTTACATCAACAACATAGCCAAGACAGTAGGAAGCTCTCATCCATTTATATGCAAATGATACAGTCTTATACTCAGCTGGCCCCTCCCTGAACGTTGTGTTAAACCCTCTACCACAAAGCCTTCTTAGTGTCCAACAAGCTTTCTCTGCCTTTAACCTTGTTCTGAACACCTCCAAAACAAAGGTCATGTGATTTGGTAAGAAAAATTCCCCTCTCCCCACAGGTGTGATTACTACCTCTGAGGGTTTAGAGCTTGAGGTAGTCACCTCATACAAGTACTTGGGAGTATGGCTAGATGGTACACTGTCCTTCTCTGAGCACATATCAAAGCTGCAGGGTAAGGTTAAATATAGACTTGTTTTCCTCTATCGTAATCGCTCCTCTTTCACCCCCAACTGCCAAACTAATCCTGATTCAGATGACCATCCTACCCATGCTAGATTACGGAGACGTAATTTATAGATCGGCAGGTAAGGGTGCTCTCGAGCGGCTAGATGTTCTTTACCATTCGGCCATCAGATTTGCCACCAATGCTCCTTATAGGACACATCACTGCACTCTATACTCCTCTGTAAACTGGTCATCACTGTTGTAAGACCCACTGGTTGATGCTTATTTATAAAACCCTCTTAGGCCTTACTCCTCCCTATCTGAGATATATACTGCAGCCCTTATCCTCCACACACAACACTCCTTCTGCCAGTCACATTCTGTTAACGGTCCCCAAAGCACACACATCCCTGGGTCGCTCCTCTTTTCAGTTCGCTGCACCTAGCGACTGGAACGAGCTGTAACAAACACTCAAACTGGGCAGTTTTATCTCAATCTCTCATTCAAATACTCAATCATGAACACTCTTACTGACAGGTGTGGCTGCTTTGCGTGATGTATTGTTGTATTCTTGCCCTTTGTGCTGCTGTTTGTGCCCAATAATGTTTGAACCATGTTATGATGCTGTCATGTTGTGTTGCTTCCATGTTATTGTCATGTTGTGTTGCTACCATGCTGTGTTCTCATGTGTTGCTGCCTTGCTATGTTGTTGTCTTAGGTCTCTCTTTATGTAGTGTTGTCTTGCTTGTCATAATGTGCGTTTTGTCCTATATTGTTATATATTTTTGTCCCCGCCCCTGTCCCCGCTGGCCTTTTGCCAGGCCGTCATTGTAAATAAGAATTTGTTCCTGACTTGCCTAGTTAAAGGTTAAATAAATAAATAAAATAAAACTTGAGACATCTGTGGCATTGTATTGTGTGACAAAACTGCACATTTTAAAGCAGCTGTTTATTGTCCCCAGCACAAGGTGCACCTGTGTCATGATCATGCGGTTTAATCAGCTTCTTGATATGCCACACCTGTCAGGTGGATGGATTATCTTGGCATAGGAGAAATGCTCACTAAAAGGGATGTAAACAAATTTGTGCATATGGAACATTTACGGGATTTTTTATTTTAGCTCATGAAACATGGAACCAACACTTTACATGTTGCATTTATATTTTTGTTCAGTGTAATAAAGTCTTGTCGCTGGCGTTCCAGTGCTTTTCATTGTGTCGCTGATACAGGTAAGGTAGAAACCCATATCCATCACTTTGTTCTGCAGAACACGGAAGAGAGCATCAGTTTAATTGAAAATTCCATCCTAGGCCATGAGCAAAAAGCAAACACGGTGGCGTCTCTAAATGGGTTGCTAACTGTAAAGAATAATTCAGCAAAGGTATGTAATAGTTCCACATGAACTCAGCAAAAAAAGAAATGTCCTATCACTGTCAACTGCGTTTATTTTCAGCAAACTTAACATTTGTAAATATTTGTATGAACATAACAAGATTCAACAACAGACATAAACTGAACAAGTTCCACATACATGTGACTAACAGAAATGTAATAATGTGTCTCTGAAACAGGGGGGGCGGGCAAAGGGGTCAAAATCAAAAGTAACAGTCAGTATCTGGTGTGGCCACCAGCTGCAGTACATCTCCTCCTCATGGACTGCACCAGATTTGCCAGTTCTTCCTGTGAGATGTTACCCCACTCTTCCACCAAGGCACCTACAAGTTCCTGGACGTTTCTGGGGGGAATAGCCCTAGCCCTCACCCTCCGATCCAACAGGCCCCAGACGTGCTCAATGGGATTGAGATCCGGGCTCTTCGCTGGCCATGGCAGAACACTGACATTCCTGTCTTGCAGGAAATCACGCACAGGACGAGCAGTATGGCTGGTGGCATTGTCATGCTGGAGGGTCATGTCAGGATGAGCCTGCAGGAAGGGTACCACATGAGGGAGGAGGATGTCTTCCCTGTAAAGCACAGTGTTGAGATTGCCTGCAATGTCAACAAGCTCAGTCCGATGATGCTGTGACACACCGCCCCAGACCATGACGGACCCTCCACCTCCAAATCGATCCCGCACCAGAGTACAGGCCTCGGTGTAACGCCCATTCCTTCGACGATAAACACAAATTCGACCATCACCCCTGGTGAGACAAAACCGCAACTCATCAGTGGAGAGCACTTTTTGCCAGTCCTGTCTGGTCCAGCGACGGTGGGGTTGTTGCTGGTGATGTCTGGTGAGGACCTGCCTTACAACAGGCTTACAAGCCTTCAGTCCAGTCTCTCTCAGCCTATTGCGGACAATTTGAGCACTGATGGAGGGATTGTGTTTTCCTGGTGTAACTCAGGCAGTTGTTGTTGCCATCCTGTACCTGTCCCGCAGGTGTGATGTTCGAATGTACTGATCCTGTGCAGGTGTTGTTACACATGGTCTGCCACTGCGAGGACAATCAGCTGTCCATCCTGTCTCCTTGTAGCGCTGTCTTAGGTATCTCACAGTACAGACATTGCAATTTATTGCCCTGGCCACATCTGCAGTCCTCATGCCTCCTTGCAGCATGCCTAAGGCATGTTCACACAGATGAGCAGGGATCCTGGGCATCTTTCTTTTGGTGTTTTTCCAGTCAGTAGAAAGGCCTCTTTAGTGTCCTAAGTTTTCATAACTGTGACCTTAATTGCCTACAATCTGTAAGCTGTTAGTGTCTTAATAACCGTTCCACAGGTGCATGTTCATTAATTATTTATGATTCGTTGAACAAGCATTGGAAACAGTGTTTAAACCCTTTACAATGAAGATCTGTGAAGTTATTTGGATTTTTACGAATTATCTTTGAAAGACACGGTCCTGAAAAGGGGACATTTCTTTTTTTGCTGAGTTTAGTTGCCCCTGTTTGATGAGCTTCTCATCATTGCCCAGAAATATCTAGGTAGCATGTAGTATTAATAAGGTCTTTCAAAAGTTTGTATGCACAACGTGCGTTTTGTTGTTTAGTTTTAGACTCCACCCCTCCACGGCCTCACCGTCGGTTTCGGTGGGGCATTCAGTGTTCCCTGCCAGGCTCCTAAATTGCTAACCAAGTGTAAGTTCCTCCCATCTGTGCAACAGCCGGGGGACCGGTCATGCAAAACAAGCTCACCAATGTTCCTCCTGCTACATTCAAGTTTTAAAAGATTATGGCAAAACTCAATTGATGGTGGTTAACTGCAATGTCACCTTTGGTATACAGAGTGTTCTCATTTATTTTCACAAATATTTAAACCTGAATATTTAAGGACGGGATGCATAGAAAAAAGACTAAATAGAACTGAATACTACTTATATTACTTGCTTTTTAATCAGAATGACCGATTAATAACTGGCATTTCTACGTGAATTTGGTCAGATCCCCACAAAGCTACATGAACCTTTGATTCTAAACATTCATTAAATTAAAATATTAACAAAATTTGTCGGTTTCAACATTTAAAAAATACGCTTTTTTTAATGGACATTAACATACATATGACATGTGAAATTAATAACTATTTTAATACAGTATTGGTCTGTATGGCCAAAATTCGGAAGTTTCTGGAACGTGATGTCAAGAGGTTCTGCTTTTTTGGCATAACAGTCATATGGTTTTGTATTCAAGCCCCGGTTTGAGTCATGAGGATCTGCTTGGAGAGGCCTAGTGGCAAATCTGTCATTTTAGGGGACCCCTTAAGGCTCAAGAGAACCAAGAAATAAAAGTTCTCTATATCCTCTTAAAAGTAAATATAGCTTGTCTAGCAAAATAATGGCTTTCAGACACATTCAGCTGGACAAAGACTGAAAATAAAACCCACATTTATTTCCCACTTTTACAAGTCATATTACAAAAGCCTGACATTTCTAGACAGCTCAGAAACCCCTCTGTCGAATAATAATATTTTTGGACAGCTGCGTCATTACACCCCGCAAAATGACATCATTGCCGAGGTTCCTCGTGTGGGCGTTCCTTATAAAATGTATTTTGCAGCTTGGCCTGTTCATCACACACCTATATGATGTGTAAGTGACATGATACTACGTCATACTTCCGGGGTCATGTCCCGGGTCTTTCGAATGGGCTTCAAGATTATATAATCAAATTCATGAAAACGCGATCATTTAAGATTTACAGTGGGTTTCAACATTATTGACACCCTTAATAAAGATGAGAAAAACCGACTAAATAAAAAAGAATAGCGCAAATAATGAGCTACAGGTAACTGCCAAAATAATGGAAACACTTGAGTAAATGAGGGATACAAAGTATATTGTAAGCAGGCGCTTCCACACAGGCGTGGTTCCTGAGTTAATTAAGCAATTAACATCCCATCATGCTTTGGGTCATGTATATAAATGCTGGGCAGGCGATTACTTTGGTTACCATAGCTATGCTCCCATATGATGACAATGCCCCCATCCACAGGGAACGAGTGGTCACTGAATTGTTTATGTAAGCCATATTACATGGCCATCTCAGTCACCAGATCTCAACCCAATTGAACACTTATGAGAGATACTGTGAACTTGATGCAGCATTTTTCTACCACCATAGCCGTGGGAAGTAGGGTTGCTGAGGGTGCTGCAGCAACCACATCAGATAATTTTTTTTAGAGCTCATCTGATTGGTCAAAACACCAATTATCAAAAAAGAAAATTGGGCTGGCTGTGTGAACACAGCCTTAGACAAGCAACCCAATTCTGATATTTTTTTCATGAATTGGTCTTTTGACCCATCTGACCAGCTCTGAAAAAGACTTGATGTGAAAAGATCTGATGTGATTGGTCAAAAGACCAGTTAGTGGAAAAAATATCTGAATTGGGCTGCCTGTTTAAATGCAGCCAAAACACAGCCATGCTGACATCCCTGAGCAGTTTCTATTTTCTCCTGCAGCTCAGTTAGGATGGTTAGCCAGATCCTCAGAGCATGGCCGCAGGAAGATGTTTTGGGTTGGTAGTGTTTATCAGGGGATGCTGCAGCACCCCTACTTCCCTCGGCTAAGCCTCACAGTGCAAGGGTGACATGATACGCCATCCACAGATGAATTACAGTACTTGACCATGCTTAAAGAAATATTTAGTTTCTTTGAATTTTTTTGTAACCTCCCCTAATCTGTGTAAATTGGAAATGTATATTTTACAACAAAGACAACATGGACAAGACCAGCGCTATATTTGATCTCAGAATGTTCAGTAAATAACTTTATTTCAATCATAGTAAACATCTAAAAATTACATCACATTTGTCTACATTTCTGATATTTGGATATACAAATTCAAATAAATCCTCCAAACTAACTTTTAAGACCTTGGAATGAGCTTTCTGAAAACATCATCTTACATATAAAGCTATAGACAACATAGTCTGTGTAGATGGCAGGGGGAAGTCTTTTCAAATACATTATTATTCCTTCATCTTACAAATGTTATGCATGTTCAATGAAAAGATATTGCCTATTTCCTTTAGTGCTAAAAATAGTTCATGACACAGAACAAATGGTGCTTCCATTAATGGGTTTGTTCACTTACTTTTAGGCTGTTGTTTATTGACCCAGACAGATTTAAATACATAGTTGGCTATTTAGTTTGTTTCAGCAACCTCTGGCTAGCGTTTAGAATTTCCAAAAATCCACTGCTTTTCCTAGGCATTATTCAACAAAAACTATTTAACCAAAACGCATCCAAGCTAATCACTGTTCCTAATTGCGCTATCAAACATGACCTAACTGGGAGTATTGCTAATAGAGATTTGATTGGAGGAGAATGAAATCAGGTAGAAACTGAATTTAAGCAAATTCTTATGAAAAACAGTAGATGTCTGAAGTACATTGTATATGATATAATAACCCCAATTTATTATATTATTACATAAATATAAATAATACTCCTAAAGGTCTATGATGTAAAAAAAAAAAAAGTCTACTGGCACATAGCACTTTATGTCAAGTAAAATAATAAAATAACTTGAGATTGTAAATAAAAAATAAATGCTTGTTTATGTGAGAGTGGCTGGTCAGGAAGAACACATTTTATTTTGGATTATGATAAGGAAAGAGTATTAATCTGTTTTCTGCATTTCTTACTCAAAAATGAATAACCCTTATAAAGAGTAGGAGAGGTGATCTAAAAGGCATAAGTGATCGTAGATCAGTAGTCCTACTCAGAGACATGGCTGTTATATTTCATGTCATCCTGTCCTCTGTTATTTGTATAGTAGGCCTACTACTGTGGAGCCTATGTTCTTTCAACCACTCCAAACAAGAAGGGAAAAATACATCTCTTATTATTATTATTATTCACAATGATAAAATGTTGCAGAGTGCACATACAGTATAAAAACTGTTTGGGTTGATCGACAACAGCCTAGAGAAGTGTAAAATTCATAGAAATGTGTAATTTTGGTGAAACTAACCCTGAACAATGCTGCAGTAGATACGTACCAACCAAGACAGTTTTATTTAAGACAACAATAATAACAAAGAAAATAGCCTAATCAATTTCTTTCTTTGCATTAGTAGTGCTTTAAAAAATACATTTATATATTTACTGTAACTGAGTGCATGGACAGTCTACTATGAGTGTGAATGCAGGATACATAAATTATATTAATAATAAATACATTAAATTAAATTCAATGAGTTATTGCTCAGAGGCCAATATGCAGCTAGCCATGTTCTAAACGAGGTAGCCCTAATTGTAGTCATAACAACAATCCCTTTGCTACGCACTAGATAGAAACCTTGGGATGTGTGGCACCATCATTGTGCTAGTTGGTACATAGGATAAAACATTGATATGACAGCTTCCAAGAGCAACCAATCCATTTACACCACAGATCTCCAAAAAACACTGGCCAGCTTCAATGCTACAACATCTGCAAACTGGGATAAACACTAATAGCTCAATGAGCATGGTCCCAAGAACCAATGGGCTGGGCCAGAGCCAGAACACACGTGGGTAAAGCAGTTTTAAAAATGTGTCATACTCTGATCAGTTAGAGATGATCCAATCGGCGATTTATTTTTTTAACAACACTCCTCATTTTGACATCACCACAAACGACGTCAAAGATGGCAGTCTCAGACTGAAGTATGTAGCAAACAATAAAGCAGCGGAAGAATTCCGTTTCTAGTCGTCAGGCAAAATATCGGTACCATTGACTTACATTGGACTTGTGCCACAAATGCTCAAAAGTTAGCATTTGGAAACAGTGGCCAGGTAAACATAACTAAAGCATGGATAGTTGTCAAACCTTGTCCATAGACTGATCACAGGTTAAGGAAACTGATATATTTAAGTTAAATGGAGCATTGTGTGTCACCTCTTTCTTATGCTTCTCTTATGAGAGTTTTGAGCAATGTCTCAGAATTTTCCATGCACCAGTATCACAGATGGAACAATGAGACAGATATTTCACCAGATGTATAAATGCAAAGCATCCGCTTAATGAGAGGAAGCCCAGTGGCCGGCAGTGGGAGTAGATGGAACGAAATGGATTTTGGCCGACATTCTGCTAATTTTCTAATCGGTGAAACATCTGATCTCAATAGTTATCTGTTCCCAAAACTAGAATCTATTACGAACAGAGTGGACAAAGTTTTTTAGACTTTAACCCTTTGTCAAAAAAAAGAAGAAAAGAAGGTGTTTCGAAGGAGTGCAAAGACAAATTGAGTTATTGCACACTCGCACTGCTAGGCGTTCCCTAATGGAAATATGCAAATTCATACAAGAATGCGCCAATAGGATCTCGCTAGCTTATGCTTGGCTCTGCCCACCTCCTTGCTTGTTCTGCCCACTATGACTCATTTGTTCCCATTTGAAACGACGTGCTGTGGTCTATCTTGGTTTAGTTATAAAATATCTTTGCCGATACGCTCAGAACCAAACATCATTACTCTAAAATGTACATGCATTCAGATAACAAGATATATGCTCAATCTGGTATAGTCCAGAAGTCTCCAAATACTCCCTTTAGTCTGATTAATGAGGCTGCTCAAAGTTCGACTTAACATAGAAATAATACTGAAAGAAGATGAGTTAACTTAAAATAAAATATTTGGGAACCCCTGAGGTAGGCAACACAAATGTAAGCCAATGTTAAATCAGGAATTACAATCAATGTTAAACTGCAGTCTTGTAACACACAGGGCAGTTAAACAACATTCCTCTTAGTCTGATCCGTGAGTCTTGCTCTGGCCTGAATACGGGACTGGAATGGGAACTGGTGAGTAAAGTGAAGGGAGAACGTAACTTGAGGATCTGTATCCAACTTTGTAAAGGCCAGGTGGTATATCTATGCCTGTCTATGCGACTGACACTTCTCCCTGTGCTATCAACGCTCCCTCCATTACTACTGCCTTTCTGAACTGCCTCGACACCTTGGCCTATCAGCTGTGGAACACCATCGCCAAGTCAAGACCTGCCTCTGCAAGAACCCTGCAAATCATGCCTGAAATGAAAGGCCTCTGAAAATTAGCTTTCCTGGCAATGACCAAAACAAAGAAGTTAGAATAGCCTAATGAATGAAACTAACACCCGTTTCTCACTGGTCGGCCAATTACAACTGCTCTTGGACATGACAGTCCTCCCATTTTTACCTGCCCTGCAGCATCCCTAAAGCCTGGGAGGTTTCATGATAAGCTGACTGTGATCAAAACCAACAAAGCCCCAGGTTCCGACGGTATGCCATGGCAGATCCTCCAAGAATTTACCTGCGAGTTGAGCCAACCCATCTCTGACATCCTCAATATATCATTCCAGCAGGGGAATTCCTCTCCCAGTGGAAGACATCGCGGTCGAGCCAATCCCCAAGATACACCCCCTGTCAGTCGACCAACAAACAAAGGAGTAACAGAACCTTATATTTGGGGTTATGATAAAGACAGACAGTTGTGCTAAGCTCATCATACTCTTTAAGAACCAAATGGTACATAACAAGAATTTAAATGGCCATCAAACAGCTTTCCAAATCCAAAACAGTAGCTTTAGATGCTCCCATGCTATTTACTTATTTTTCTTTGAATTGTTAGAATAAGTCCTTTCATCAATTTATTTATATAGGCCTATGCCATTTGTATGGTCATGGTTTCCGTTTGTTTTAGAATAGAGGTGTAAATTAACTTTGACTAAATCATGCAGGTGGGGGTTATTGTGTACAGTGCAAAAACTAAACGCTATCAAGATAGAAACAGTCTTTGCAAACAGGTTGAAACTATTGTCTTTGTTAAATCGTGCAGTTGGTACCATGCATGCCAATGTACTACCCTTCATGAATATATATCATTTTTACTTTAAGATTGGGGACCAAGACGTTCATTCAAAAGATAAAGTAGCCAAATGATGCACAGTTGACGTCAAACTGGAGAGGAAATTACGTTTTTCCATTATGGTTGCCTGACATGCAAAAGTTCAACTCAGTGTTTCCCCTAGGATTTTTTTCAGCGGTGGTGGCAAAGTTAGCGGGTGGTGGCTGTGGCCAATGGCGTGGATTTAGAGGGCCTGCTATTAGCCGCAGAGATAGCATTTAGCTTTTTTAAAGCATATTTTCACCAATTCTACACATTTTGTCATGGGGCCGAGAGAAAAATTCTTCCTGACTGTCTAGTTATACTTTTGGTGATTGTTAGTTTTCAAAGATTATCTCATAAAAAAATACACTGAGTGTACAAAACATTAGGAATCGCTTCATAATACCGAGTTGCACCCCCTTTTGCCCTCAAAACATCCTCAATTCATCGGGGCATGGACTCTGCAAGGTGTCGAAAGCGTTCCACACGGATGCTGGCCCATGTTGACCCCAATGCTCACCACAGTTGTGTCAAGTTGGCTGAATGTCCTTTGGGTGGTGGACCAATCTCAATACACACGGGAAACTGTTGAGCGTGAAAAGAACTGCAACGCTGCTGGGTTTGACACACTCAAACCGGTGCACATGGCACCTATTACTATACCCTGTTCAAAAGCACTTACATATTTTGTCTTGCCTATTTACCCTCTGAATGGCACACACACAATCCATGTCTCAATTGCCTGGTCAGTGGAAAGAGCATGTTTTGTACAATTACTGTATATTGCACCATTATCTTTTCTACATAATTCATATCTTGCTTTAGTCGTTTAAGTTAACACTGAAAATGTTCTAGCATCCAAAAATTATTTTCAAATAAAAATAATAATATTCCAGTATTTAAAAAATATTTTTTTTGCAGTGGCGCGAATGCATATAGGGGAAACACTGATTTAACTTCAAAGCAAACCAGCAGACATACAGTTACCAATGTATAAATATAGCATCAGTCTCTGTGACACATTATGCTTGCTTAATTTCCCTTAAAAATAAAAAGTAGCAAATCTTTTAAAGGGACAATTCAAGATTTTGGCAATTAAACCTTTTTCTACTTACTTAGAGTCAGATGAACTCATGGATACCATTTGTATGTCTCTGCATGCAGTTTGAAGGAAGTTTAAGGCCGTTTCTGGAATTTGCAATATCTCCAGAAATTAAACTGCATACAGAGCAGAGGATGTGAGTGGAGCGAGTAGCGGAGCGTGCGTAATTTCGCAGGAGCATATTTAAAAAATGCTCAGGTACCACTCATCCACAAGTTCTGGGCATGTTCTGCCCAGCATTTTGTATTTCCTTTATCACTGTTCTTATAATAAGACATATTCTATTGTATTTATTAAGCCTACCCTACCACTAATGAGCAGAGATGTTGATATGACTCAACTAAGAAATAGGTCACACAACCTGTGTAATTGATAGCAAGAAAAGGAATGAGCACATGCAGCAGCATCAGAGATATTTAGATGTTTAAATCGGCTATTATAAAAAATAAAAAAAATAAGAGTATAAGTTTGGAACAGTGTTAAAGAAAGTTGTCTATCAACTGTAAAATGTGAGCACAACAGAGCCATAGTTACAGCTGATCATCAATAGATTAGAGAAAAAGCAAGCCTACGACATGTTGCTGAAATGCTGAAGCTTCTTACGATAGCCTACTTCAAAACCAAATGGTACATAGTTACAAAAGTAGATGGGGGTGTTTGCTAAATGAGCTTTTGTTTTTTCTGTGACCGCTGAGTGATTTTGTTTTTACGGAGTGGGGAAATGACATTGAGTGCTGGTGTGGTGCGCAAATACTACTTTGTGAGCGATTTCCAAATGCTCAACTCTGCTCACATACTCGGATGCAGAGACATAAAAATGGTATCCATGAGTTGACTGGGTAAAAAAAAATGGCTTAATTGCCAACATCTTGAAATATCACTTAGAGAAAAAAAGTGTTTGACAAACTTGCCGTTCTTGTGCAAATAAAATGGATGACTATGTCAAACATATGCATGCAGAACAAGGTATTAAGGTAGCCTACTCCACACTAAGGCAAAGGAATGACACACTAGTGCATTCATTGTCTTAATAAGAAGTATAGGACAAGACACAGCCAAACACTTCTGATCAACCTGTCAGACATTCTAATTTGTTTGTTCTAAGGTTGGCATATGTGTTATGTGAGGCAAGAATGTATTTTTGCTCCAGGAGGTGCCGATTCAAACGTCTAGGGGAACTTGATTTATTTTGTATTTTATCTGAAATAATAACTTGCATTGATCAGGGAAGGGTTCTAAAATTGCAAAAATTTAATTAATGTGAAAAAGTATATAAATACAGGGCACATCAAGATATTCACCTAGAGTTGTGTCACCTTTTAGTAATAAATTGTGTTTGCTATTCAGTGAAAAAGCAAATAATTATTGCTCAAAATATTAGATCATTAATAAGGACATTTTAAAACTAGGCCCAACTTCACCGAAAAATGTGAAGGCCCACTATTAAAAGAGTAATGCAACTATTTGTTTATGCTTGCTGTTATTTATTAAATCGCTTAAAGCAATCTCTGGCCTAATATAAAGTGCTTTCTGAACCCACTCAGACCCATTGACTTTTTCCACATTTTGTTACATCCTTATTATAAAATGGATTATATAAATCAAAATCCTCAGCAATCTACACACAATACCCCATAATGACAAAGCGAAAACAGATTTAGAAATTTTAGCAAATTCGTTAAAGATAAAAAACTGATATCACATTTACATTAGTAGTTAGTGTCATTTTACTCAGTACTTTGTTGAAGCACCTTTGGCAGAGATTACAGCCTTGAGTCTTCTTGGGTATGACGCAACAAGCTTGGCACACCTGTATGTGGGGAGTTTCTCCCATGCTTCTCTGCAGATAATCTCAATTTCTGTCAGGTAGGAACGGGAGCGTTGCTGCACAGCTATTTTCAGGTCCCTCCAGAGATGTTCGATCCGGTTCAAGTCCGGGCTCTGGCCGGCCACTGAATGACATTCAGAGACTTGTCCAGAAGCCACTCCTGCATTGTCTTGGCTGTGTGCTTAGGGTCGTTGTCCTGTTGGAAGGTGAACCTTCGCCCCAGTCTGAGGCCCTGAGCGCTCTGGGGCAGGTTTTCATTAAGGAGCTCTCTGTACTTTCCACCGTTCATCTTTGCCTCGATCCTGACTAGTCTCCCTGCCCCTGAAAAACATCCCCACAGCATGATGCTGCCACCACCATGCTTCACCGTAGGGATGGTGCCATGTTTCCTCCAGATGTGACGATTGGCATTCAGGCCAAAGAGTTGGTTTCATCAGACTAGAGAATCTTGTTTCTCATGGTCTCAGAGTCCTTAGGTGCCTTTTGGCAAACTCCAAGCGGATGTCATTGGTGGAGTGCTGCAAAGATGGTTGTCCTTCTGGAAGGTTCTCCCATCTCCACAGAGGAACTCTAGAGCTCTGTCAGAGTGACCATCGGGTTCTTGGTCCCTGACTAAAGCCCTTCTCCCCCGATTGTTCAGTTTGGCCGGGTGGCCAGCTCTAGGAAGAGTCTTGGTGGTTCCAAACTTATACCATTAAATAATGATGGAGGCCACTGTGTTCTTGGGTACCTTCAATGCTGCAGACATTTTTTGGTACCCTTTACCAGATCTTTGCCTCGACACAATCCTGTCTCGGAGCTCTACAGACAATTTCTTTAACATCATGGCTTGGTTTTTGCTCTGACATGCACTGTCAAATGTGGGACCTTATATAGACAGGTGTGTGCTTTTCCAAATCATGTACCATTAATTGGATTTACCACAGGTGGGCTGCAAGGATGATCAATGGAAACAGGATGCACCTGAGCTCAATTTCGAGTCTCATAGCAAAGGGTCTGAATACTAAGATATTTGAGTTTTTCATTTTTTTATGAATTTGCAAACATTTCTAAAAACCTTGTTTTCTCTTTGTCATTATGGGGTATTATGTGTAGATTTTTAAAATCAATTTTAGAATAAGGCTGTAACGTAACAAAATGTGGAAAAACTCAAGAGGTCTGAATACTCTCCGAAGGCACTGTATACTCCACACTTATCCAAACTGCATTCGGACAATTAATTTAGAATAAAAGGCACATGCTTTTAAATGGAATTACTGGAGACTGAAAACAAAATTGTATACAAAAGTATTTGAGCAAATGTATGGCCATCAGAGGGCAGATATTAAAAGAGGGAGTTAAAAAGTTCATAGCTACATACATGTATGCCTGAGTTCAACAGCACTTTGCCCGAAGATAGTCAAAAATGGCAAAACTACATAGTAAGAAAAAGCTAGCTCCAAATTATGTTTTTGTAAGCATTTTCTTCTGGGAGTTTATTTTTAATTGACCTTCCTCAAATGACATGCTATGATTTATAACGGCTAAAATTAAGACTTCAGAATAGATAGCCACAGGGAAAACCATACAGAACAATATCTGATTTCAAGAATTTCCCTGCCATCGAGTAGCCGTGCAGCTTTTAAAATAGCTGAGACACGCCTTTGGCGCATGAGAATGCGTACGCCACTTTTTGCAAATACCCTGTGTAATTAAATAGCTGTACAGAGACTTTTGAATATGTGCTAGAGGGGGAAAACATGTGAATGCATGCATCCATAATGACATCCAGCATTACATTTATTATGAGGACAGTAACTAAGGTGGGGATGTTTGTAAAACATTCTTACATCTTAAAACCTAAGTTTAGCCTACTGTCAGTATTTAATGTTTTAATTGTGTTAAATTGAACACAGTATAGGTGTCACAGAAGTTCAGTGATGCAGGCCCTATTATTGTTAAAGGATAAGGTCACTTTTGTTTTTTTCACCAAATCTTTTTGGATGTAAATGACATGTTATAGAAGTACCCTGACACTTTTTTTTTTGCAATTTCACTTGGTTTTAAGAAACTTACGCCACCAGCGATATAATTCCTCATGCTCATTCAGCAATTGCAGGGGTATGTTTAAAACATGAACAAAGGCTCCCACACCTAACAACTTGGTTTTTAAAATGATATGAGCAAAAAGTATTCCACTTTATTTGGAATGGCAAGCCAGACAAAATTAAACAGGCCTATTTATATAATGAATATTCGGAGGGCAGAAATTGTTAAATATTAAAGCATTGGACCTCTCACTAAAGGCTTCAGTCATACAAAAACTATTCTTAAATCCGGACTGGTTCTCTAGCAGATTAGTAAGAAATAGTTCACCCAGAGTTCAATAACAGACTTTTTCCCTTCTTTCACATTACAACCTCTCACTTTCGGTAATTTGAAAATGAAATCATCTCCAAAATATCACTATTTTTAAAACAAGCAATATAAAGCTGGTTGAAATTTCAGCTTAATCCACCAGAAAAAAAACAGACCAAATATTAGAACAAATATTATGGTTCAACTCATATGTACACTTATTTTTTATTTTTTTTACATTCGGGGGGAAAAAAATATATGAAACTTTAATCTTTGTAAATTATATAATAAATAGGACTGGTGTAGTTGTCACACATGCAGTTAACAAACAATATATGGAAATGTCTGCTCTATCCAAAATGACAAACAACTGATTGCAGCATTACCGCAAAAATGGAGGAGACAAGTGGGAAAGGGGAGAAGGTAAGAAACTTGTCTGTCAGTCCTGCATTAAAGAACAAAATATGCTAAAGACAATTCTGATAAATAAAAAAGTATATCAGTTTCATTTATGGACCAAAAAATGGACAGCTGCGCCATACAAGTTGCAAAATTGCTTGGAGATTTTCAATGTACCGATTCTATGGCACATGGTCTATGAACTGATACACAAAATGACACCAGATTACACCAGTATAATAATGTAATAATTTTGTAAATTATTATACAACAATTTTGCAACCAATAGAATGTTATATGTATGGGGGATACACAAATCCCAGCTCTGCAGATTTTGCTGCGAAGTCAGAATCATTAGATTACTTGTTTTGGTACTGCCCATATGCAGCTTGTTTTTGGTTGCAGGATCAGGAATGGCTGAAAAATTGCAACATTTAATTGGAGCCAACTCTGCAAGTAGCACTGCTGGGTGTTTGAAAATTCATAGTCAACAGTCATTTCTCTTTGCTTATTTGAGCTGTTCTTACCATAATATGGTATTTTACCAAATAGGGCTATCTACTGTACACCACCCCTACCTTGTCACAACACACCTGATTGACTCAATCGCATGTCATGCCGCTACAACTGCTGAACAAACATGAGGATCGCTGGTGGGGCATGTTTCTCAAAACCCTTTTTTTTTTTTTTTTAAGTGTCTCAGCGCTTTTTTAACATTAACGTACATCCAGAACACAGATTTGGTAATAAAAAAAAAGTGAACCTTTCTTCATGTATGTAGTAATATAACCTGCCCAGTAGATGGCATGGTTTACACATATTCAAAGCACAGGTAATCTAGATTCTTAACATTTTTATATGTAGATCAGAACGGTCCTTTCCTACCTATTTCAGAAACACTGGCCAAAAAAATCTGTTGGATTTATATGATCCTGGATTTCAAAATAAGGGATTACAGAATCCGTATCATTCTGATCAAGATGAAATGTTTTGTAAAACCAGGTCCAGAAGATACAATATTGAGCTTGCTTCATTGGAAAAGCTGTGAGAAAAAATACATTTTGACAAAGAATACGATTTTATTTTATATATATGTATATATGTTAGGCATTCTAAAGTTAAAATTTGCTACATTTCCCTTGAGGACATTTTAAGTCCAGGATAAACCATATTAAAAAGTATGTTGCCTATAAAGACACTCAAGTGCCTTCACACTTAAAATTGGGGTTCTGTGAGTACTTTTATATTTAGTTTCTGTTTTGGTAAGTAATAAGTACTACCATAAGTTTACGCAACAACAATAGGTGTCTCGCTCTTTTGAAATGTGTAACATAACTCATTTCTTTTTAGATGCTCCACCTTCTACCCTGCTCTGCAGGTACTTATCCAGCTCTGCCTGTCTCTTCACAGCTTCTTGCGAGATCTTGGGAGCACCAGGGAAACACACCAGCACCACACTCATGTTGTCCCGGCTTCCCTGTTCAGAGAGGAGAGTTGAGCAGAGAAGAAATGCAAGTTATGCATTTTGCTATAAAACATGCTTTTGTAAAAACTGAAATTATGCTTATTTGAGTGGATTTACATAGACATACTGTATGTAGCGTGAACAAAATCACAAGACGTCTCTTGAATGCCTTCAATTGACCCTTCCCAAAGCCCCCCCAGAATTTTGGGCAACCAATCGTAGCGCTCTAATGGATAGCAACGACTGACACCTCAGACAAGCTCACATTTGAATGTCATGAAAGCCAGTGAGGGCTATGGCAAAAAAAAAAAAATCAGAAGAAAATTTACATTTCAATTGCTAAATAATTGAACAGTGCACCAGGAGTACTAGCTACTGTGATTCTTGAAAAGCAGAGCCTGTTGGGAGTATTTTTTTCAAAACCCAAAATTATACATTTGTTACATTATTTGCTAGCTCACCTGGTTAGATGGTCTCATTGACAACAACATGTTGATACGCTAGTTAGCTAGCCACTTAATATAACTTGTTTTCTCAAAATGTTAACAATGTTATGAATACAACTCCCATCTGCTATCGTCATCACAATACGATTTGAGAGCACAAGTTAGCTCCAAAAGTGGTTATAGCTTTGACTGAATGCTGACAGTGAATTAAAAAGCCATTGCAAATTTAGCCAATCAGTGGCTAGTTACACTACAAACATAATTTTAACAAGTTCCCATGAAGCAACTTTAATGACAGTCCACCACAACATACCAAAGAGTTTCTTGATTAGCAAGGGGTAGTCTGCGTTTAATTTCTTTGTGGATTAGAAACACAGTTTCACCAGTGCTTGAATGGGGAATTGGGTTCCTGTGAAAATGTCTGAGGTTGCAAGGGGGGCGGGCCTTAGCGAAGGGTCAATTAGTAACTCTAGAATGTAATAAATTCAAGGCATATATTAAATATACAGCACATTACATTTTCTAACAGTTCATTCAAAACTTCAGTCAAACACCAAGCCAATGTTTTTAAATTGGATTTGTGTGGGGAGGAGTGCACATTTAAATGAGAAAGGACATAGAATTGGGATTGAAAGCGGGGTTAACGCGCCTACTCTTGCAACAAATGCCATGGGATCTTTAGTGAAGACTGGAGGGCCCGCCAACGCTACTTCCAACAGCATTGGGTCCTGTCCTAGGATTGACCAGGCCCAACACTGCTTAGCTTTAGAGGCAAGAAAGCAGTGGGATGCAGGGTGGTATGGCTGCTGGACATCTAATTTGATATCTGATAAAAAACGTATTGAAATTGAAGCTGGCAAACACTTGAATTTATCTTGATAGCTTTGTGAGGTACCACTAACTATCTGTGCTTGACTGTCTGGCTAATTTACAATCATTATTTAACTGAGCCATTTACACTGAACAAAAATATAAACGCAACATGTAAAGTGTTGGTCCCATGTTTCATGAGGTGAAATTAAAGATTCCGGAAATATTCCATATGCACAAAAAGCGTGTTTCTCTCAAATGTTATGCACAAATTTGTCTACATCCCTGTTAGTGAGCATTTCTTTGCCAATATAATCCATCCACCTGACAGGTGTGGCATATCAAGAAGCTGATTAAAACGTATGATTACACATGTCATTACACATGTGCATCTTGTGCTAGGGACAATAAAAGGCCACTCTAAAATGTGCAGTTTTATCACACAACACAATGCCACAGATGTCTCAAGTGGAGAGTGCAATTGGCATGGTGACTGCAGGAATGTCCACCAAAGCTGTTGCCAGAGAATTGAATGTTAATTTCCCTACCATAAGCCACCTCCAACATTGTTTTAGAGAATTTAGCAATACGTCCAGCCGGCCTCACAACCGCAGACCAGGTGTGTGGGTGAGCGGTTTGATGATGTCAACGTTGTGAACAGTGTGCCCCATGGTGGAGGTGGGGTTATGGTATGGGCAGGCATAAGCTATGGACAACGAACACAATTGCATTTTATCAATGGCAATTTGAATGCACTGTGACAAGATCCTGAGGCCCATTGTGAGGACGATTTTTTAGATGCATATCTGTATTCCCAGTCATGTGAAATCCATAGATTAGGGCCTAATAAATGTATTTCAATTGACTGATTTCCTTATATGAACTTTAACTCAGTAAAATCTTTGAAATTGTTGCATGTTGCGTTTATATTTTTGCTCAGTATACTAAAAAACAATAGTCTGCAACAAATCACAAAGTCGGTTTGTAGTCGAGTCACTAAACCTCGAGTCGAGTCCCAAGTGCCCTGTGCTCGAGTCACGAGTCCCTTTGTCTAAGTCCGAGTCGAGTCCAAGTCTTAGTCACCAATGTTTGAGTCATGAGTCCAGTCAAGAGTCCCTATGGCTGAAGTCCAGTCCCAGTGCTCGAGTCCTGGTCCAAGTGCTCAAGTCTGAGTGACTTGGTCTGAGTTTTGAATTTCGACGTGGTTCCGATCTCTTCTATTTTTCTGTTACATATTTGACATTGCGCCACAATCTTTGCACCATCGGTTGAAAAACTTTTGAAAGCTAAACTAATGATTTGGCGTGCTTTAGACATATTTGGCATTTTGGTTACTGCTGTTTTTTTGCTTGCTCGTACTGCCGTGTTGCTGTCTCGATGCTCGTCTGTTGCTAGATTCGCGCCTCTATTGATTTGGCTCGGATTTGGTATAAGAAATCTGCCAGAACTTACTAGTATCGGGCTGGCGGGAAGATTTTCATGAAAGCATTGAAGTAACTCAAATATTTTTCTCCTGTTGGCCAATGGTCATAATTGCCTGCAATATGCAATAGCTTATGAAACAAATACGTCCTTCATACACAGGCTCACACACATTTTATTTTTTATATAATGTTCAATAGTTATGTCAAATCAATAATGATGTTTTGAAGGGATGAATGGTCTCTAAACAGATTTGGCTATCGCTCCTGTTAGATTTACCAGATTACTATTTACAATAATTCTAACATGCTATCAGCTACTTTTTTGTAATTGGCAACTGATATTTGTGTATGTTTTTTTAATGCAGAGGGAAAACTAACAGGAGTCCTGTCAGAAACTGGCTATGGTCTGCAGGTGGGAAATTGGGAGGGTAGAGCGAGACAACAAATTCAAAGACAGCCTACTTTTCTATACGGGAGAGAGAGAGACAGACTGTTGTTTTACTATTAAACTCAGTACTATTGTTTTCAATTACGTAAAACAGTTTGTATTTCTTAACCAGGCACAGATAAATAGTAGGCTGGTGGTTGCGGGGAAGCAAAAGAGTCGCTTGCGCGATGTGTAGCTTTTGATCGAAGGCGGAGCGAAGCCTGCCTGTCTGCAAACACACATTGCTTGCTTGCCCCACAGCTCACCAGCTGATGTGGGCTGTGTGTGGCGCATCCTTCCCACTGCTAGAGAACAGAACCCTCACTCCACCCAGAAGTGCTAATACTCTGCTTATCATAGCAGCCTATCCAGTTCAAGTGCAAATACAAGTGACAAGAAATCATAAAAATCCAGGAAAACTCCTGGACTCAAGTTGGCCCATAGTGTTCCATCTCTGGGAAATATGCTGTAGTAGCCAATTCAACAGCAAAGCACACTATTCAAATCTCCTCTCCATTGTAAAATCTTATCTAGCTGACCTTACCTTGTATAAACATGTGTCAACAATCTCATTGCACACTCTCTCCAAGTCCTCTGTCACCTCTAGACGTAAACGCACAAAGTCACATAGCTCCTCATTGGCCATCACGTCCCAGATACCATCACACGCCAACACAACAAACTCGTCCTCCGCCTCAGATCTTTCAATCTCATACACCTCTGGCTCAGGCGACACAAGCTGCTCTGTGGGGCCCTTGCCATGTACACATTTATAGTCAAAGTCACCAAGGGCCCGAGACACAGCTAGTGATCCATTAACACGTTGAATCATGACAGAGCCACCGGCATTCTGGATGCGCTCCTTTTCCAATGGATTGCTGGGCTTGTGATCCAGCGTAAAGAAATGGACGCGGCCTCCCCTGCTGAGGAGTGCCCGTGAGTCGCCACAATTGATGAAGTACATGTGGCGAGGTGAGATCATGACTCCCACTGCAGTAGAGCCGCTGCGGTCCGCACCATGCTTACGCTCCGAGATAGCTCGCATCTGCTCATCAATCTGCAGGAAGCCAGTGCGAATGCCACTCTTCACACTCTCCACAGATGGCTCTGGTCCATGCCTGTCCAGAATTGCCCTGCCCTCTTCTCCACCTCCTGGTCCTGCACCCCCACCCCTGAAATCTGGGTTGCTGGTGATGTGCTCTAGCAAGTGCTCGCAGCAGTAGCGGGCCACCTGAGAGCCAGCATGGCCGTCATACACGGCAAAAAAGGACCAGGGGTTGAGGCCATGGGGCAGGCCAATGACAGCCGTGTGTGTATCCTCCATCTCTACCCGCCAGCCCTGCATGCTGCTCAGGCCATAGCGTAGGCCATTTCCTTCTCCGTGGGCATTGAACTTCTCCATCTTTGGCTTGTCCAAAAATGCCCCCATCTCTTTTTTGGGTAGCTTTATCCTATAAAATGACAAGAAAAATGTGTTAATCAGTTAAGTTGCCTTTGCAGAACAATCAAAAAAATGTAAGTGATCATGTTTGTAACTATTTCTTTCCTATAACTGTCTAGGCCAGAAGACAGATTTACTTTTGTGGTAGCACAAACATGATTTCTTCTTTGCCTAAAAGGCAATTACTGCTGAGCAAAAATTTGTTAGAAAACATCTAACGATTAACTTGCAGTAAACTAAAGCAGGTAATAGTTTTGATGTGTGCACAATGTTTAATGCACAGCACAATCACATTCTTCTCTTATTACTGACAGCGGTCTGTAAATCAAACATTCAATTGAACACTGTCATTCCACGTTCACGTAGTCTGATTAAACAGGCTGTAATACAAAATTACTTGGTACAGTATATACAGCCTGAAACTAATGCCTGCAAAATCATATAAAATGTTCCTTACAAGCCAGAATGTTGAATAAAATTACATTTAAACCTACTCTTCTGGTTGTCTTTGCGGTTTGTCCTTCAACTGCCCAAAATTTTTTACAAAATATTCACAGGAAAGTATTGTATAGTTTTATATTGGATAATTGTTTTCCTCTCGCCAATAGATATTGAACCAAGAATGCCATGACAATGGTATATTCTGAATCAGGGGAGGCTGGAGAACAATCCACAATTATTATTTATTTTTTTGAAGATTGAAAAGGGTTGATTGTTCTCCATCCTCTCCTGATTCAGAATATACAATTTTCATTGTCTTGTCATGCTTGGTTCAAAGGCTATTAATTATAGAACCAAATATCAAACATTAAACTTTCTCTCATCAATAGCTAGTGAATCAAGCATGTCATGGCAATGAAAATTGTATATTCTGAATCTCTTCATATTTATACATTTTTTAAATAAAAAAGTCTGGATTGTTCGCCATCCTCCCGATTCAGAATATACCTTTTTCATTATCATGGCATGCATGGTTCAATAGTTATAGATGGGTTAGCTGACAACATCACAAAAATTATGTGTGCGCTTCCAAAGGGCAGAAGTCAGCATGTTGTGATTCTGGATGGCCAGATTGTTAGCAAGAATGACAAGAAACTGCCATGTTGGGAATCGTAAAATTTGTTTAACCATTATTTAACTAGGCAAGTCAGTTAAGAACAAATTCTTATGACGGCCTACACCGGCCAAACCTGGACGACGCTGGGTCAATTGTGCGCCGCTCTATAGGACTCCCAGTCATGGCCGGTTGTGATATAGCCTGGATTCGAACCAGGGTGTCTGTAGTGACGCCTCTAGCACCGAGATGCAGTGCCTTAGATTGCTGCGCCACTCGGCTTGTTTAATCTTGTTATTGATAGCATAGTCTTGTTTTGAGGTGTTTTGACTGATTTCAGCGTCAATGCAAATATGGCAAAAAAATCGCTAGCTAGCTAAAACCTATAACGATGTACACTACATGACCAAAAGTATGTGGACAGCTGCTCGCCGAACATCGCATTTCAAAATCATGGGCATTAATATTGAGTTGGTCCCTCCTTTGCTGCTATAACAGCATCCACTCTTCTGGGAAGGCTTTCCACTAGGTGTTGGAACATTGCTGCGGGGACTTGCTTCCATTCAGCAGCTTCCATTCAGCAACAAGAGCATCAGTGAGATCGGGCACTGATGTTGGGCAATTAGACCTGGTTCGCAGCCGGTGTTCCAATTCATCCCAAAGGCGTTCGATGGGGATGAGGTCAGGGAACTGCGCAGGCCAGTCTAGTTCTTCCACACCGATCTCGACAAACCATTTCTGCATGGACCTTACTTTGTGCACAGGGGCATTGTCATGCTGAAACAGGAAAGGGCCTTCCCCAAACTGTGCCACAAAGTTGGAAGTACAGAGTAGTCAAGAATGTCATTGTATGCTGTAGCGTTAAGATTTCCCTTCATGGGAACTAAGGGGCCTAGAGGGAACCATGAAAAACTGCCACAGACCATTATTCCTCCTCAACCAAATTTTAGTTGGCACTATGCATTGAGGCAGATAGAGTTCTCCTGGCATCCACCAAACCCAGATTCACCTGTCGGACTACCAGATGGTGAGGCATGATTCACTACTCCAGAGTCCAATGGCGACGACCTTTACAATACTACAGCCAACGCTTGGCATAGTGCATGGTGATCTTAGGCTTGTGTGCGTCTGCTTGGCCATGGAAAACAATTTCATGAAGCTCCCGACTAACAGTTATTGTGCCGACGTTGCTTCCAAATGCATTTTGGTGAATGTTGCAACCGAGGACAGACGAGTTTAACGCGTTACGCGTTTCAAAACGCAACCGGTCCCATTCTGTGAGTTTGTGTGGCATAACACTAAGCCATTGTTGCTCCTAGACGTTTCCACTTCACAATAACAGCACTTACAGTTGACCAGGCCAGCTCTAGCAGGGCATAAATGACAAACTTGACAAACTGACTTGTTGGAAAGGTTGCATCCTATTATAGTGCCAAGTTGAAAGTCACTGAGCTCCTGTAAGGCCATTCTACTAATGTTTGTCTTTGGAGATTGCATGGCTGTCTGCTTGATTTTATACACCTGTCAGCAATGGGTTTGGCTGAAATAGCCGAATCCTTTAATTTGAAGGGGTGTCCACATAGTTTTGTATATATAGTGTATTTGCTCATTGTGCAAATGTATTTATGTTTTCAATAAACATTGGAGACTAAATAAAGCTTACAAGTTGTCAACAATCTAAGCCAACCCCATCTGTTTTTCCCCTTAGTTGCCAAAGGCTCAGTTTTGTTGCTAAACAACCAACAGGTCTATTGACGAGAGAAAACATGCTAACTTTACCTGGGTGCTGAACCAACCATATACCTACTGGCTTTCTAAACAATACGTTCCAGTAGATATGTTGTCTCAATTTTCAAGCATCTGAAGGACAAACTGCACAGACCATTGGTAGAGAAAGTTTAAACGTAATTGTATTCAAAATTCTGGCTTGTAAGGGACATTAACACGATTTTGCAGGCATACGTTTCAGGCTGTGTATAACTGTGTATAACAGCCTGTTTAATCAGACTACGTTCACAGCATCCTGAATGCACCGCTAGATAGGTGGAGAGGTTGATGGGTGGGATATATGGATAAAAACGCGTTAGAAATGTTTATGGATGTCAGGTTTGAGGGGTTAATGGATGGATAGAGATTGGAGGGGTATGCTTGATGGATGACAAAGCTTCAGTGTACAGTTTAATAAGTAACTAGTTATGATATTAAAACCGAATATCAGAATATAGGCCTAGCATACACCTAGAGGAGTGTTCTTGATGAAACAAACATACTGATGATGTAATGCACAGCTTTAAATCAAGTTAAGAGTAACGTAGTTAGCGAACGTTAGCTAGCTAATGTTGCTCTCATGACTTTTAATTTATTGATACTTAAATATATCAACAGTAATGCTTATTACTGTACCTAGCTTTGAGACAATTTCGGATGCATTTTGCCCCACTGCTTAGTAGCTCGCTAGCTACATTTGACTCTTGCATGGAAATATTACATCACAAGCTCTGTTTTGTCACAACGCCCCTAGCTAGCTCTAGTTAGCCGGTTTAGCAAATTAGTAACCTTACGTCGTAAGGTAGAGCTAGCAAGCTACCTTGGTTGGCATGCAACAACAGAGATGCTGCGTAACGCTAACTAAAATGAACTAGCTACTTACCAAATCCTCTAGAACCTATAGCTATAACGTTAGTGAACTCTGGCAGGTAAACAAACTGCTAACTTATTGGTTAAAAAGCTAGCTAAAGTAGAATCTGAAAAAACAGATAGTAGTGGAATAGTGTGAATGAAACGCCGACGTCAGTGCCTTGACCACCGCCAAGTGAGTAGCTTTAGCGATGAGGAGCAATAGGCGGTTCGTCTTCAAAATAAAAGTCCCAAATTGAACCCAATGACGTATAACCCATTTTCTTACGTCAGATAGCTGCACTGAGAAGGCTTATGACTAATTTTGTTACATCTTTTTTGGCACTGTATTCGTTTAAGAAAACTGTGTCAAGACATCAGTTGATTTATAATTTAACACATTTATGAAGATCTTACACTTTTGTGGAGAGATGTACTGCTTGGATTCTTTACCTACGATAGAAATAAGCTGAAACATTTTTATGTAATTAATTTCATTATTCTTTTGGCCAAATTTCATATTCACAAATGTAAATTTACAAACAAAAAAACACATTTTAAACTGTATTTTAAGACAATTAAATACTCTACTAACAAAAAAGCTGTTAGAATTATAAGGTTCTCGTGTAATGTGATATTGTGGTCTAAGGCACTGCATCACAGTGCTAGCTGTGCCACCAGAGACTCTGGGTTCGAGCCCAGGCTCTGTCGCGACCGGGAGGTCCATGGGGCGACGCACAATTGGCCTAGCGTCGTCCGGGTTAGGGAGGGTTTGGCCGGTAGGGATATCCTTGTCTCATCGCGCACTAGCGACTCCTGTGGCGGGCCGGGCGCAGTGCGTGCTGACCAGGTCGCTAGGTGTACAATGTTTCCTCCGACACATTGGTGCGGCTGGCTTCCGGGTTGGATGCGCGCTGTGTTAAGAAGCAGTGCGGCTTGGTTGGGTTGTGTTTCGGAGGACGCATGGCTCTCGACCTTTGTCTCTCCCGAGCCCGTACGGGAGTTGTAGCGAAGAGACAAGACAGTAACTACTAACAATTGGATACCACGAAATTGGGGAGAAAAAGGGGAAAAAAAAATATCAATAAAATAAAGAATTTGGGAAAATTGACAAGTGGATGCATCGACCTCACACTGTTCACTTCCTGAATTGCCCCCAACCCCACTCCAGACCATGAGACATCCCGAAAATTGGTCTTCTCACGAAAATGTCTGTCGAGTCCGAATTGTTTGGGCTACAAACTAATACCCCACTATGAAAAAAATAAGTGTTAAACAAATCAAAATACATATAATATTTTAGATTCTTCAAAGTAGCCACCCTTTGCCTTGATGACAGCGTTGCATACTTTTGGCATTCTCTCAGACAGTTTCACCTGGAATGCTTTTCCAACCGTCTTGAAAGAGTTCCCACATATGCTGAGCACTTGTTGGCCTCTTTTCCTTCACTCTGCGGTCCAACTCATCCCAAACAATCTCAATTGTGTTAAGGTCGGGTGACTGTGGAGGCCAGGTCATCTGATGCAGCACTCCATCACACTCCCTCTTGGTCAAATAGCCCTTACACAGCCTGGAGGTGTGTTGGATCATTGTCTTGTTGAAAAACAAATGATAGTCCCACTAAGCGCAAATCATATGGGATGGCGTAATGCTACGGAATGCTGTGGTAGCCATCTTGGTTAAGTGGGCCTTGAATTCTAAATAAATTACAGACAGTGTCACCAGCAAAGCACCCCCACACTATCACACCTCCTCCTCCATGCTTCACAGTGGAAACCATACACGCAGAGATCATCCGTTCACCTACTCTGCGTCTCACAAAGACACAGCGGTTGGAACCAAAAATCAAAAATCAACATTTTTACTCATCAGACCAAAGGACAGATTTCCACCGGTATAATTTCCATTGCTCGTGTTTCTTGACCCAGGCAAGTCTCTTTTTCTTAGAAGTGATTTCTTTGCAGCAATTCGACCATGAAGGCCTGATTCACGCAGTCTCCTATGAACAGTTGACGTTGAGATGTGTCTATTAATTGAACTCTTTGAAGCATTTATTTGAGGTGCAATTTCTGAGGCTGGTAACTGTAATGAACTTATCCTCTGCAGCAGAGGTAACTCTGGGTCTTCCTTTACTGTGGCGATCCTCATGAGAAGCAGTTTCATCACAGCGCTTGATGGTTTTTGGGACTGTACTTGAAGAAACTTTCAAAGTTCTTGACATTTTCCAGATGGACTGACCTTCATGTCTTAACGTAATGATGTACTGTCATTTCTCTTTGCTTATTTGAGCTGTTCTTGCCATAATATGGACTTGGTCTTTTACCAAATAGGGCTATCTTCTGTATACCACCCCTACCTTGTAACAACACAACTCATTGGCTCAAACGCATTAAGATGGAAAGAAATTCCACAAATGTACTTTTAACAAGGGACACCTGTCAATTGAAATGCATTCCAGGTGATTACCTCATAAAGCTGGTTGAGAGAATGCCAAGATTGTGCAAAGCTGTCATCAAGACAAAGGGTGGCTACTTTGAAGAATCTCATATATAGAATATATTTTGATTTGTTTAACACTTTTTTGGTTACTGCATGATTCCATATGTGTTATTTTGTAGTCTTCACTATTATTCTACAATGTAGAAAATAGTAAAAAATAAAGAAAAACCCTTGAATGAGTAGGTGTGTCCAAACTTTTGACTGGTACTGTACATGTTATGTACATGTAGGTAGGGGTATAAGTGTCTAGGCAATCAGGATAGATAAACAGAGTAGCCGCATCGTATGTGAAGGGTGTGTTTGTGTGTGCGTGTGTTTGTGTGTGAATGGTGGAGTGTGAGTGTAGTATTTATGAGTGTGTGGGTAGAGTCCAGTGAGTGTACATAGAGCCAGTGCAAGAGAAGTGCAAAAAAAAAGGGGAGTCAATGAAAATAGTCTGGGTAGCCATTTGATTAACTGTTCAGCAGTCTTATGGCTTGGGGTTAGAAGTTGTTCAGGAGCCTTTTGGTCCCAGACTTGGCTCTCCGGTACCGCTTGCCGTCCGGCAGCAGAGAGAACAGTCTATGACTTGGGTGTCTTGAGTCTTTGACAATTTATAGGGCCTTCCTCTGACACCCCCTGGTATAGAGGTCCTGGATGGCAGGAAGCTCGGCCCAGTGCACACTACCCTCTGTAGCACATTACCATCGGATGCCAAGCAGTTACCATTCCAAACTGCAATGCAGGCAGTCAAGATGATCTCAATGGTGCAGCTGTATAACTCTGAGGATCTGGGGCCCCATGCCAAATCTTTTCAGCCTCCTGAGGGGGAAGAGGCGTTGTCGTGCCCTCTTCACAACTGTATTGGTGTGTTTGGACTATGATAGGTCCTTAATGACGTGGACACCGAGGAACTTGAAGCTCTCGACCCGCTCCACTACAGCCCCGTCCATGTGAATGGGGGAGTGCTCGGCCCTCCATTTCCTGTAAGTCGTCCTTCTGTGTAGACTATTTTTAAACAGACCGTTATCAGACAAGCGCAGACAATTATTTCAGACCCCTCCTATTTGTATTTATTAGGGATCCCCATTAGCTGCTGCTACTCTTCCCGGGGTCCAAACACATTTAGGCACTTACATCACACATAAAACAAAACATAAAACAGTACATCATATAACATTATTACGTCACTACATACTGTATCTACAATGTATCTACAATACAACATGTATAATACCACCATACTTGTGTAGAGTGCTTGTGCTGGCATGTGTGCGTATGCGTGATTGTGTGTGTGTAACCGCCGTCTGAAGAAGAGGGCCAAAGCGCAGCGTGGTAAGTGTTCATGATTTATTAATCAAACTGAACACTGAATAACAAAAACAACAAAGAGAACGAACGAAACCGAAACAGTTCTGTCTGGTGCAGACACAAAACAGAAAACAGCTACCCACAAAACACAGGTGGGAAAAGGCTACCTAAGTATGGTTCTCAATCAGAGACAACGATAGACAGCTGCCTCTGATTGAGAACCACACCTGGCCAAACACACAGAAATAGAAAACATAGAACACAAAACATAGAACGCCCACCCCAACTCACGCCCTGACCAAACCAAAATAGAGACATAAAAAGGATCTCTAAGGTCAGGGAGTGACAGTGTGTGCATGTGTGTGTGTCTCTTCACAGTCCGCATTGTTCCATAAGGTGTAGTTTTATCAGGGTTTTTTTTTCTTCAGATTTTACTGTTTGCTTGAGTTACTTGATGTGGAATAGAGTCCCATGTAGTCATAGCTCTGTGTAGCACTGTGCGTTTCCCAGAGTCTGTCTGAACTTGGGGACTGTGAAGAGATCTCTTGAGGCATGTCTTGTGGGGTATGCATGGATGTCTTAGCTGTGTGCCAATAAACAGACAGCTCAGTGCTTTCAACATGTCAATACTTCTCACAAAGACAAGTAGTGATGCAGTCAATCTCTCTTCTAATTTGAGCCAAGAGAGATTGACATGCATGTCATTGATGTTAACTATTTGATTTGGAATTTTAAGGCCCCTTGAAGAATCAAAAAAATATATACAAAAACTATTTTTGGCCTTACTGCTATTAGCCAATACAACAAATAGTCCCCCCCAAATAAATCTAAAGGAAGTTTGTTCTGAAGTGTCTGTCCTATATCTGAGAGATATCGGGAAACATTTGTTATTGTTTTGGACATGTATTTAACCCCTTATTTTTGGCACGAAACAGTCTCCATACAGTATATACTTCCATAATGTTTTTCAACTGGTACCGGGGGACCTTCAGACGAGTCTTTTGAGGCCTGTGGGCATCCTAGAGCAAAACAATCTAAATGTACGTTCTGACGCTACAGACAGGATATGGCAGATCAGCTGTACCGACTTTAGACGAGTCCCAAGACGCTTGTGGGAGTCGGAGAGCAAAACGGATCGAACATGGCATTGTGTTTGTGAGAGTCTCATCTTCTCATAGAGGTGATGATAGTTTTGTAGGCCAAACCGTTCAGACTCAACAGACGATTTTGCGATTTTGCGAGAACACGGATTTCCGGGATGCCTCATGGTTTGGCAAACACTGCTCTAGTTATGTCACCTTTCACTGTAGATGCAGAAGTGCGACTGATGAAATAATGTATATGTTGAAAGATAATGATAAAATAATTCCACTCTGAAACCTTATAACTGTATGAAATTGATTAGAATCATACAATTATAATCTGATGATGTGTGTAGTTTTAGTCGGAATTAGGTTAAACAATGTATCTGTATAGTGGAAAAACACAGACTGTCTGAGCAAGGCGTAGGTTAGGATTTGAACTTGGATGTGGGTGCCTAGGAAAATACCGAAGAACAATTAAAACTGTGTTTGGACCGACCTGGCTAGGCCTCTAAGGAACTTATGATAGCATATGGGAGTTCTTCTCAAGGTTTCTCTAATCTCGGGGGAATGGAACTGCCGGCTTGGTAGTGATAAACAGTGGATACAACTCACCTACTGTTCGTGTGTATGTATGTGCGTAGGATATCTACTGTTTGTGTGGAAGTATGTGGCAGCTATAAAATGGATGTCTTTGTATAATGGATTTTAGAACCTTCTCTGAATAAACTGTACTATCTTTTTGCATTAGCTGAGTCTTTGACTAATTATTATTAAACCCATGGTCTTATAGATCTCGGGGATTGGTCAGAGCTTCTGATTGTCAGTTATTATCATTGGGATTGAAAATTTTCTTGACAGCGACATGGGGATTTTTGTATTATGTTAAATAGAATTTCGCAGGGCGCGGACATCGACCTTATTAAAGGCCAGCCTTGCTGCTCTGCTCTGGGCCAACTGTAGTTTGTCTATGTTTCTCTTTGTGGCACTTGACAATATGACTGGGCAGTAGTACTGGTGCGACTAAACTAGGGCCTGTAGGACTTGTTTTGTTGAGGAGCACTTTATTACTGGACAGACCTCTCCCCATCTTCGTTACCGTTGCATCAATTTGTTTTGATCATGACAGTTTACAATCCAGGGTTACACCAAGCAGTTTAGTCTCCTCAACTTGCTCAATTTCCACATTATTCATTACAAGATTTAGTTGAGGTTTAGGGTTTAGTGAATGGTTTGTCCCAAATAAACAGATAAACAGAGTAGCAGCAGCGTGATGAGTGTGAAAGAGTGTGAAAGTGTCTCTCTGAGTGTTTGTGTGTGAGTCCAGTGTCACGTCCCTGACCGGTTTTCTGTTATTTTGTATGTGTTTGACGGTCAGGGCGTGAGTTTGGGTGGGTAGTCTATGTTGTGTGTTTCTATGTTTGTTAAGGGTGACCTGATATGGGTCTCCTGTGTCTGTGTTTGTCGTGCCACACGGGGCTGTTTCGGTATTGTTTGTTCCTTCATTCGTTCATTCGTTTTACATGTAGTCTGTTTCCTGTTCATGCGTTCTTCACGTTATATGTAAGTTCGTGTCCAGGTCTGTCTACATCGTTTATTTGTTTTGTAATTATTCAAGTGTTCGTCGTGTTTTCTGTTTTGTTTATTAAAATATCATGTCATATCAAACCGCTGCATTTTGGTGGAATCACTACTCCTCCTTTTCGGATGAAGAGGAGGAGGAACGCCATTACAGAACCACCCACCAACAAAAGATCAAGCAGCGGTGTAACGGGAGAGAGAGACAGCGCACGAAGCAGGATTTCTGGTCTTGGGAGGAAATCATGGAAGGAAAAGGACCATGGGCTAAAGTTGGGACACGCCTAGCACGGAAGCCCAAAAAGCCCGTGAGTACTACCCAAAAATGCATTGGGGGGGGTTAAGAGGTAGTGGGCCAAGGGCAGGTAGGAGACCTGCGCCCACTTCCCAGGCTAACCGTGGAGAGCGGGAGTACGGGCAGACACCATGTAACTCAGTAGAGCGCACGGTGTCTCCTGTACTACTGTTCATAGCCCGGTGCGGGTTATTCCACCTCCCCACACTGGTAGGGCTAGATTGAGCGTTGAGCCGGATGTCATGAAGCCGGCCCTACATATCTGGCCACCAGTACGCCTCCTCGGGCCGGCTTACATGGCACAAGCCTTATGCATGGTGTCCCCGGTTCGCCTACATAGCCCGGTGCGGGTTATTCCACCTCCCCGCACTGGTCGGGCGATGGGGAGCATTCAGCCAGGTAAGGTTGGGCAGGCTCAGTGCTCAAGGGAGCCAGTACGCCTACACGGTCCGGTATTTCCGGCGCCACCTTCCCGCCCCAGCCTAGTACCACCAGTGCCTACACCACGCACCAGGCTTCCAGTGCATTTTCAGAGCCCTGTTCCTCCTCCACGCACTCTCCCTATGGTGCGTGTCTCCAGCCTGGAGCCCGGTACCACCAGTGCCGGTACCACGCACCAGGCCTATAGTGCGCTTCGAGAGGTCAGTGTGCCCTGTCCCTGCTCCCCACACTAGCCTGAAGGTGCGTGTCCTTAGCCCGGTGCCTCCAGTTCCGGCACCACGCACCAGGCCTACAGTGCGCCTCATCCGGCCAGAGCCATCCGTCTCCCCAGCGCCATCTGAGCCATCCGTCTCCCCGGCGCCATCTGAGCCATCCGTCTCCCCAGCGCCATCTGAGCCATCCGTCTCCCCAGCGCCATCTGAGCCATCCGTCTCCCCAGCGCCATCTGAGCCATCCGTCTCCCCAGCGCCATCTGAGCCATCCGTCTGCCCAGTGCCGTCTGAGCCATCCGTCTGTCCCGAGCTATTAGAGCCGCCCGTCTGTCCCGAGCCGCTAGAGCCGTTAGTCAGTCAGGAGCCGCTAGAGCCATTTGTCAGTCAGGATCTGCCAGAGCCTCCAACCAGACAGGATCTGCCAGAGCCGCCAACCAGACAGGATCTGCCAGAGCCGCCAACCAGACAGGATCTGCCAGAGCCGCACACCAGACAGGATCTGCCAGAGCCGTCAGCGAGCCATGAGCGGCCAGAGCCGTCAGCCAGCCATGACCGGCCAGAGCCGTCAGCCAGCCATGACCGGCCAGAGCCGTCAGCCAGCCATGACCGGCCAGAGCCGTCAGCCAGCCATGAGCGTCCAGTGCCGTCAGCCAGCCATGAGCGTCCAGTGCCGTCAGCCAGCCATGAGCGTCCAGAGCCGTCAGCCAGCCATGAGCGTCCAGCGCCGTCAGCCAGCCATGAGCGTCCAGAGCCGTCAGCCAGCCATGAGCGTCCAGAGCCGTCAGCCAGCCATGAGCGTCCAGCGCCGTCAGCCAGCCATGAGCGTCCAGAGCCGTCAGCCAGCCATGAGCGTCCAGAGCCGTCAGCCAGCCATGAGCGTCCAGAGCCGTCAGCCAGCCATGAGCGTCCAGAGCCGTCAGCCAGCCATGAGCGTCCAGAGCCGTCAGCCAGCCATGAGCGTCTAGCGCCGTCAGCCAGCCATGAGCGTCCAGAGCCGTCAGCCAGCCATGAGCAGCCCCTCAGCCCGGAGCTGTTATTTATCCAGAACTGCCCCTCAGTCCAGAGCTGTCTCTCTGTCCGGAGCTGCCCTTCAGTCCGGAGTTGCCCCTCTATCCTGAGCTACCTCTCTATCCTGAGCTACTTTATCTTGGTGTTGCCCCTTAAATTAGGTGGGTGGAGTAAGAGGGTGGTCATTCTGAGGGGGAGACGTAAGCTGGGATTGACTATGGTGGGGTGGGGACCTCGTCCAGAGCCTGAGCCACCACCATGGTCAGACGCCCACCCAGACCCTCCCCTAGACTTTTGGTGGTGCGGTCGGAGTACGCACCTTGAGGGGGGGGTTATGTCACGTTCCTGACCGGTTTTCTGTTATTTTGTATGTGTTTGACGGTCAGGGCGTGAGTTTGGGTGGGTAGTCTATGTTATGTGTTTCTATGTTGGTTAAAGGGGTGACCTGATATGGCTCTCAATTAGAGGCAGGTGGTTTTCATTTCCTCTGATTGAGAGCCATATTAAGGTAGGTGTTTTCACACTGTTTGTTGTGGGTGGTTGTCTCCTGTGTCAGTGTCTGTGTATGTTACGCCACACGGGACTGTTTTCGGTTTTGTTTGTTTGTTCGTTTTATGTAGTCAGTTTTCCTGTTAATGCGTTCTTCGTGTTTCATGTAAGTTCGTCGTCCAGGTCTGTCTACGTCGTTTATTGTTTTGTAATTATTCAAGTGTTCGTCGTGTTTTCTGTTTGGTTTATTAAAAATCATGTCATATAACCACGCTGCATTTTGGTTCAATCCCTGCTCCTCCTCTTCGGATGAAGAGGAGGAGGAAAGCCGTTACAATTGCTTGTTTTCCATTTTATTTGAATCAAAACCAAGCCTTCAGTAGGTCAGCAAAAAAAGAAACGTCCTCTCACTGTCAACTGCGTTTATTTTTAGCAAACTTAACATGTGTAAATATTTGTATATACATAAGATTCAACAACTGAGACATAAACTGAACGAGTTCCACAGACATGTGACTAACATAAATGGAATAATGTGTCCCTGAACAAAAGGAGGGTCAAAATCAAAAGTAACAGTCAGTATCTGGTGTGGCCACCAGCTGCATTAAGTACTGCAGTGCATCTCCTCCTCATGGACTGCACCAGATTTACCAGTTCTTGCTGTGAGATGTTACCCCACTCTTCCACCAAGGCACCTGCAAGTTCCCGGACATTTCTGGGGGGAATGGCCCTAACGCTCACCCTCCGATCCAACAGGTCCCAGACGTGCTCAATGGGATTGAGATCTGGGCTCTTCGCTGGCCATGGCAGAACACTGACATTCCTGTCTTTCAGGAAATCATGCACAGAATGAGCAGTATGGCTGGTGGCATTGTCATGCTGGAGGGTCATGTCAGGATGAGCCTGCAGGAAGGGTACCACATGAGGGAGCAGGATATCTTTCCTGTAACACACAGTGTTGAGATTGCCTGCAATGATAACAAGCTCAGTCCGATGATGCTGTGACACACCGCCCCAGACCATGACGGACCCTCCACCTCCAAATTGATCCCACTCCAGAGTACAGGCCTCGGTGTCACGCTCATTCCTTCGACGATAAACGCGAATCTGACCATCACCCCTGGTGAGGCAAAACCGCGATTTGTCAGTGAAGAGCACTTTTTGTCAGTCCTGCCTGGTCCAACGACGGTGGGTTTGTGCCCATAGGCAACGTTGTTGCCGGTGATGTCTGGTGAGGACCTGCTTTACAACAGGCCTACAAGCCCTCAGTCCAGCCTATTGCGGACAGTCTGAGCACTGATGGAGGGATTGCGCTTTCCTGGTGTTACTCGAGTAGTTGTTGTTGCCATCCTGTACCTGTCCCGCAGGTATGATGTTCGGATGTACCGATCCTGTGCAGGTGTTGTTACACGTGGTCTGCCACTGCGAGGACAATCAGCTGTCTGTCCTGTCTCCCTGTAGCGCTGTCTTAGGCGTCTCACAGTACGGACATTGCTATTTATTGCCCTGGCCACATCTGCAGTCCTCATGCCTCCTTGCAGCATGCCTAAGACACGTTCACACAGATGAGCAGGGACCCTGGGCATCTTTCTTTTGGTGTTTTTCAGAGTCAGTAGAATGGCCTCTTTAGTGTCTTAAGTTTTCATAACTTTGACCTTAATTGTCTACCGTCTGTAAGCTGTTAGTGTCTTAACGACTGTTCCACAGGTGCATGTTCATTAATTGTTTATGGTTCATTGAACAAGCATGGGAAACAGTGTTTAAACCCTTTACAATGAAGATCTGTGAAGTTATTTGGATTTTTGCGAATTATCTTTGAAAGACAGGGTCCTGAAAAGGGACGTTTCTTTTTTTGCTGAGTTTATAACGAAGTTTGGTTCAACGGCAACGCGTCATTGCTGTAACGGCAGTCCTCCTCCTCTTCATCAGAAGAGGAGGAGTAGTGATCGAACCAAGGCGCAGCGTAGTGAAATGACATGATTTATTGAACGACGGAAAAACAAACTAAACTTGCATAAACAAACAAAACAAATAAACGATGCAGACAGACCTGAACGACGAACTTACATATAACGTGAAGAACGCAATGAACAGGAACAGACTACATAAAACGAACAAACCGTAAACAGTCCCGTATGGTGCAAACATATACACAGACACAGGAGACAACCACCCACAACGAACACTGTGAAAACGCCTACCTAAATATGACTCTTAATTAGAGGAACGCCAAACACCTGCCTCTAATTAAGAGCCATACCAGGCAACCCAATAAACCAACAAAGAAACAGAAAACATAGAATGCCCACCCAACCTCACGTCCTGACCAACTAACACATATAACAAACTAACAGAAATAGGTCAGGAACGTGACATAACCCCCCCCATAAGGTGCGAACTCTGGGCGCACCAGCACAAAGTCTAGGGGAGGGTCTGGGTGGGCATCTGACTACGGTGGTGGCTCAGGCTCTGGACGAGGTCCCCACCCCACCATAGTCAATCCCAGCTTACGTTTACCCCTTATCATGACCACCCTCTTATTTCCCCCACCTAATTTAAGGGGCAACACCAAGATAAAGTCCAGCTCCGGGACAAGGTAGCTCAGGATAAAGAGGTAGCTTAGGATAGAGGGGCAACTCCGGACTGAAGGGCAGCTCCGGACAGAGAGACAGCTCTGGATAAAGAGGTAGCTTAGGATAAAGAGGTAGCTTAGGATAGAGGGGCAACTCCGGACTGAAGGGCAGCTCCGGACAGAGAGACAGCTCTGGACTGAGGGGCAGTTCTGGATTACTAGCCGCTTCTGGATGAGGGGCAGCTCATGGCTGACTGATGGCTCTGGACGCTCATGGCAGGCTGACGGCTCTGGACGCTCATGGCAGGCTGACGGCTCTGGCTGCTCATGGCTCGCTGACGGCTCTGGACGCTCATGGCTCGCTGACGGCTCTGGACGCTCATGGCTCGCTGGCGGCTCTGGCTGCTCATGGCTCGCTGGCGGCTCTGGCTGCTCATGGCTCGCTGGCGGCTCTGGCAGATCCTGTCTGGTTGGCGGCTCTGGCAGATCCTGTCTGACGGACGGCTCTAGCGGCTCCTGTCTGGCGGGCGGCTCTAGCGGCTCCTGTCTGGCGGGCGGCTCTAGCGGCTCCTGTCTGGCGGGTGGCTCTGTAGGCTCATGGCAGACGGGCGGCTTTGCAGGCTCATTGCAGACGGATGGCTCAGACGACGCTGGGGAGACGGATGGCTCAGATGGCGCTGGGGAGACGGATGGCTCAGATGGCGCTGGGGAGACGGATGGCTCAGATGGCGCTGGGGAGACGGATGGCTCAGATGGCGCTGGGGAGACGGATGGCTCTGGCCGAATAAGGCGCACTGTAGACCTGGTGCGTGGTGCCGGAACTGGTGGCACCGAGCTGAGGGCAAGCACATCAGGATTAGTAGGGGGAGAAGAAACAGTGTGTACAGGGCTCTGGAGACACACAGGTGGCTTAGTGCGTGGTGCCGGAACTGGAGGCACCGAACTGGATACACGCACTACAGGGAGAGTGCGTGGAGGAGGAACAGGGCTCTGGAAACGCACTGGTAGCCTAGTGCGTAGTGTAGGCACTGTAGGTACTAGACTGGGGCGGGGAGGTGGAATAACCTGCACCGGGCTATGTAGGCGAACCGGGGAAACCATGCGTAAGGCAGGTGCCATGTATGCCGGCCTGAGGAGACGCACTGGAGACCAGACGTGTTGAGCCGGCCTCATGACACCTGGCTCAATGCCCAATCTAGCCCTACCAGTGCGGAAAGGTGGAATAACCCTCACCGGGCCATGCACACCTACAGGAGACACCCTGCGCTCTACTGCGTAACATGGTGTCTGCCCGTACTCCCGCTCTCCACCGTTAGCCTGAGAAGTGGGCGCAGGTCTCCTACCTGCCCTTGGCCCACTACCTCTTAGGCCCACTACCTCTTAACCCCCCCCCCCCAAGAAATTTTTGGGTGTTACTCACAGGCTTTTTGGGCTTCAGTGCAAGACGAGTCCCCTCATAACGCCGGTTCCTCTCTCTCTTCTCCTCCGCTCTCCGAACTGCCTCCAGCTGTTCCCATGGACGGTGATTCACTTTAGCCCATGGTCCTTCTCCGTTAAATACCTGCTCCCAACTCCACAAGTCCTGTATACTCTCCTGTTGCTCGACATTACGCTGCTTGGTTCTGGATTGGTGGGTGGTTCTGTAACAGCAGTCCTCCTCCTCTTCATCAGAAGAGGAGGAGTAGTGATCGAACCAAGGCGCAGCGTAGTGAAATGACATGATTTATTGAACACGACAGAAAAACAAACTAAACTTGCATAAACAAACAAAACAAATAAACGATGCAGACAGACCTGAACAACGAACTTACATATAACGTGAAGAACGCAATGAACAGGAACAGACTACATAAAACGAACAAACCGTAAACAGTCCCGTATGGTGCAAACATATACACAGACACAGGAGACAACCACCCACAACGAACACTGTGAAAACGCCTACCTAAATATGACTCTTAATTAGAGGAACGCCAAACACCTGCCTCTAATTAAGAGCCATACCAGGCAACCCAATAAACCAACACAGAAACAGAAAACATAGAATGCCCACCCAACCTCACGTCCTGACCAACTAACACATATAACAAACTAACAGAAATAGGTCAGGAACGTGACAATTGCGTCTTTTTTATCCTGTCTATGCATTGGCCAAGTAGCCTATCAATAAAAGGATTTGAAATTGTCTATTCGTGAGAGTGCTTTGAAATGTTTTGGAGGTTTTTACAATTCACATGCCTGCATACTTAATTTTGCATGTTCAAGTATACACCTAATTTTCAAAGACGTGCTCCTCCAAACATTTACATTATTCAGTCCTATAATACCATATCAACAGGGGATTTATCTTGCCTATTTAGAACGAGCCTTGCATATAAAATACAATTAACATCTTTGTATGAAATATATTTTTAGTATAACGAAAAACTAAGGGGAGTGTATGGTTGAAACCACAATGTATTAAACAGCTTAGTAAGTTCTTTACACTACTATTTGGTCTTTAAACGTAACTAAATCATGTTGTACTGGAGGTGGTAATTGAGAAACTAAGGCACAGATTTAATCATGCAATAATATCAAATTTACAATACATTTGTGCTAATCATTATCTCATGAAGATTTACCTTAGGTCGGGTTTTTTATTCATCTCTACATGCATCGTTATAGTGTGCTTGTAGTTTCTATAGTGTAGTCTGTAGTTTTTAGCTTAATTGTTCATAGTGTACATACATATATTCTGTTTGTCTGCCTGTATATTCTGTTTATTGTCTGCCTGTATATTCTGTTTGTCTGCCTGTATATTCTGTTTATTGTGGCAGCACCATTTCAAATTCCTGTTGCAAATTGTGGTGGCAGAATTTAGGGTGAGCTGTTGTAACTTCTCAAAGGATATGTTCTATGGATATGGATATGTTGGAAAAGATGAGCTCCTACAAATATTGAAATTTAAATGTTTTTTTAGAGTAAAGTACATCGAAAAAAAATCAAAAGAAAACTGCAAACTGAATAGGAGACCAAACAAGCAGCAAACAAAGAAGAAAGGCTTTTGAAAAAGTAACAATTTTTTTCATAAAATTATACCGTTTTCTTAGCTAGCTAAGTTGTTTACCTGTTGCTAGGCAGTTGCTAGGGACATTCCTGGAAGAAGCTAGCTAGCTAACAAGGAGTGTCTAGTTGGCAGAAGAGAAGAAGGGACAAAGAAGGGACAAAGTGGGACAAAATAAGGACAGAAGAAAAGGGAAAGGGGGGAAAGGGGACATTAAGGTGAAGCAGTCCTCTAAAGACACAAAAGACAATAATACAAGAAACAACACTTCTATTGCCTCTCCCTCTACGATACGCACTTCCGGGTTGGAGCGAGTAGTTGCATTCCGCTTTGCTCCACAGGTAGTATTACATTTCATTTCATTACAGTACAACAGTTTGATTTGTTTGATCTTAGCTGGCTACATAGCCGTCTTTGTATCCAAGATAATTGTGTAGTCTAGAGTAATTGTCGAGGTTACCTAGCCAGTTAGAGGTTACCTAGCCAGCTACACTTTCAAACAAAGTCAACAACGCAGCCACTGCTAGCTAGCCTATTTCACCAGCCAGCAGTACTATATCATTTTAGTCAATAAGATTTTTTGCAACGTAAGCTTAACTTTCTGAACATTCGAGACGTGTAGTCCACTTGTCATTCCAATCTCCTTTGCATTAGCGTAGCCTCTTCTGTAGCCTGTCAACTATGTGTCTGTCTATCCCTGTTCTCTCCTCTCTGCACAGACCATACAAACGCTTCACACCGCGTGGCCGCTGCTACTCTAACCTGGTGGTCCCAGCGCGCACGACCCACGTGGAGTTCCAGGTCTCAGGCAGCCTCTGGAACTGCCGATCTGCGGCCAACAAGGCAGAGTTCATCTCAGCCTATGCTTCCCTCCAGTCCCTCGACTTCTTGGCACTGACGGAAACATGGATTACCACTGATAACACTGCTACTCCTACTGCTCTCTCCTCGTCTGCCCACGTGTTCTCGCACACCCCGAGAGCTTCTGGTCAGCGGGGTGGTGGCACTGGGATCCTCATCTCTCCCAAGTGGACATTCTCTCTTTCTCCCCTGACCCATCTGTCTATCGCCTCCTTTGAATTCCATGCTGTCACAGTTACCAGCCCTTTCAAGCTTAACATCCTTATCATTTATCGCCCTCCAGGTTCCCTTGGAGAGTTCATCAATGAGCTTGACGCCCTGATAAGTTCCTTTCCTGAGGATGGCTCACCTCTCACAGTTCTGGGTGACTTTAACCTCCCCACGTCTACCTTTGACTCATTCCTCTCTGCCTCCTTCTTTCCACTCCTCTCCTCTTTTGACCTCACCCTCTCACCTTCCCCCCCTACTCACAAGGCAGGCAATACGCTTGACCTCATCTTTACTAGATGCTGTTCTTCCACTAATCTCATTGCAACTCCCCTCCAAGTCTCCGACCACTACCTTGTATCCTTTTCCCTCTCGCTCTCATCCAACACTTCCCACACTGCCCCTACTCGGATGGTATCGCGCCGTCCCAACCTTCGCTCTCTCTCCCCCGCTACTCTCTCCTCTTCCATCCTATCATCTCTTCCCTCTGCTCAAACCTTCTCCAACCTATCTCCTGATTCTGCCTCCTCAACCCTCCTCTCCTCCCTTTCTGCATCCTTTGACTCTCTATGTCCCCTATCCTCCAGGCCGGCTCGGTCCTCCCCTCCTGCTCTGTGGCTCGACGACTCATTGCGAGCTCACAGAACAGGGCTCCGGGCAGCCGAGCGGAAATGGAGGAAAACTCGCCTCCCTGCGGACCTGGCATCCTTTCACTCCCTCCTCTCTACATTCTCCTCTTCTGTCTCTGCTGCTAAAGCCAATTTCTACCACTCTAAATTCCAAGCATCTGCCTCTAACCCTAGGAAGCTCTTTGCCACCTTCTCCTCCCTCCTGAATCCTCCTCCCCCTCCTCCCCCCTCCTCCCTCTCTGCTGATGACTTCGTCAACCATTTTGAAAAGAAGGTCGACGACATCCGATCCTCGTTTGCTAAGTCAAACGACACCGCTGGTTCTGCTCACACTGCCCTACCCTGTGCTTTGACCTCTTTCTCCCCTCTCTCTCCAGATGAAATCTCGCGTCTTGTGACGGCCGGCCGCCCAACAACCTGCCCGCTTGACCCTATCCCCTCCTCTCTTCTCCAGACCATTTCCGGAGACCTTCTCCCTTACCTCACCTCGCTCATCAACTCATCCTTGACCGCTGGCTACGTCCCTTCCGTCTTCAAGAGAGCGAGAGTTGCACCCCTTCTGAAAAAACCTACACTCGATCCCTCCGATGTCAACAACTACAGACCAGTATCCCTTCTTTCTTTTCTCTCCAAAACTCTTGAACGTGCCGTCCTTGGCCAGCTCTCCTGCTATCTCTCTCAGAATGACCTTCTTGATCCAAATCAGTCAGGTTTCAAGACTAGTCATTCAACTGAGACTGCTCTTCTCTGTGTCACAGAGGCGCTCCGCACTGCTAAAGCTAACTCTCTCTCCTCTGCTCTCATCCTAGACCTATCGGCTGCTTTTGATACTGTGAACCATCAGATCCTCCTCTCCACCCTCTCCGAGCTGGGCATCTCCGGCGCGGCCCACGCTTGGATTGCGTCCTACCTGACAGGTCGCTCCTACCAGGTGGCGTGGCGAGAATCTGTCTCCGCACCACGTGCTCTCACCACTGGTGTCCCCCAGGGCTCTGTTCTAGGCCCTCTCCTATTCTCGCTATACACCAAGTCACTTGGCTCTGTCATATCCTCACATGGTCTCTCCTATCATTGCTATGCAGACGACACACAATTAATCTTCTCCTTTCCCCCCTCTGATAACCAGGTGGTGAATCGCATCTCTGCATGTCTGGCAGACATATCAGTGTGGATGACGGATCACCACCTCAAGCTGAACCTCGGCAAGACGGAGCTGCTCTTCCTCCCGGGGAAGGACTGCCCGTTCCATGATCTCGCCATCACGGTTGACAACTCCATTGTGTCCTCCTCCCAGAGTGCTAAGAACCTTGGCGTGATCCTGGACAACACCCTGTCGTTCTCAACTAACATCAAGGCGGTGACCCGTTCCTGTAGGTTCATGCTCTACAACATTCGCAGAGTACGACCCTGCCTCACGCAGGAAGCGGCGCAGGTCCTAATCCAAGCACTTGTCATCTCCCGTCTGGATTACTGCAACTCGCTGTTGGCTGGGCTCCCTACCTGTGCCATTAAACCCCTACAACTCATCCAGAACGCCGCAGCCCGTCTGGTGTTCAACTTTCCCAAGTTCTCTCACGTCACCCCGCTCCTCCGCTCTCTCCACTGGCTTCCAGTTGAAGCTCGCATCCGCTACAAGACCATGGTGCTTGCCTACGGAGCTGTGAGGGGAACGGCACCTCCGTACCTTCAGGCTCTGATCAGGCCCTACAACCAAACAAGGGCACTGCGTTCATCCACCTCTGGCCTGCTCGCCTCCCTACCTCTGAGGAAGTACAGTTCCTGCTCAGCCCAGTCAAAACTGTTCGCTGCTCTGGCACCCCAATGGTGGAACAAACTCCCTCACGACGCCAGGTCAGCGGAGTCAATCACCACCTTCCGGAGACACCTGAAACCCCACCTCTTTAAGGAATACCTAGGATAGGATAAAGTAATCCTTCTAACCCCCCCCCCCCCCCCCCTTAAAAGAGTTAGATGCACTATTGTAAAGTGGTTGTTCCACTGGATATCATAAGGTGAATGCACCAATTTGTAAGTCGCTCTGGATAAGAGCGTCTGCTAAATGACTTAAATGTAAATGTAAATGTTCTGTGTTGGACTGTGATGTCAGATTGTTCTTTACTATATTGACGGATTGCTTCTGCATTGACGGATTGCTATTTAGAACGTGCCTCGCATTTAAAATACAATTTATAGGAGCCTAATATTTTGTTCTTAGTTCTTGAGAAGTGTGAATGTGCTGCATAAAGATATGTAGGCCTACTTGAAGCCAAGAATAACAATGTGGACTTAAAACATGCCAAACCTATTTAGCAAAATTGGGTGCATTATAAAAAAATCTTGTAGTTTATTTTCGACTTCACAAAGGTATTGTTTCACCCAAAACGTTTTAAGTGTTAGCTGGTTATTTAGCACCCTCCATAATAATTTGGCTAATATTTTTTGGAGAAGGTAACAATCAAGTTCAAGTTTTATTACAGGAACATAGCATTCAATATAAACTGAAATCCATGAGAATGCTAGTGGAAACGGATTGTATTAGAATTAGCTGATTTTGAATGCACTGCTAACCCGCGGAACACACATTTCAGTTGAATACATTCAGTTGAACAACTGACTAGGTATACCCCATTCCCTTTAACCCACTGGACAAAACTGGTTGAATCAACATTGTTTCCACATTATTTCTACCAAAAACATCTATGATGACATTGACTCAACATGGAAAACGGATTTGCAAACAATCATCAACATAAGGCAATTTCTTATTTTTTTTCACCCAACTTTCAACCTAAATCCAATGACATGGTGACCTTTTCGTTGATTTCACATTGAATTCACATTAGTTGAAACCTCAACCAATTGTAATTCAAAACTAGATGTTGATGAGATTTCTGTGCCCATTGGGAACTGATACAAACTGTTTCCACTAGCATTGCTACATTCTCCAAAAGTCCGATTCTGGACATTGCTATATAACCCGCTAACACATTTCTAAATGGTTTGGTTGAAACAACACCATAGAGAAGTCAAATGAGCTAAAACTGGCTAAAATCAAACATTTTGTTTGAAATATTATTGTGCTTGCTCATATTTCAGAGCACACGGTGAAGGTTCAGATGGCACCAATACAGACTAAATGTGTCTTAAATGAGGCCATGATAAGACCAAATTTCCCAACAAAAATCATTTCTCAATAATCCTTCAGCAAACAAATGTCAAATATGCCCCCCAAAATTCCTTCAAAGTTCCTTTCTATTAACGACATTTTAGAAAAATCCAAAACCCAATGGTATATTTTTGTTCCAGTTACACTGTCACATGTGCTCCCTCTCCGGCCTCTAGGTCACCAGGCTGCTCGATATGGCGCACACCTGTCACCATCGTTACGCTCACCTGGAATCTATCACTTCCCTGATTACCTTTCCTAGATATGTCACTCCCTTTGGTTCCTTCCCCAGGCGTCATTGTTTCAGTTTCATGTCTGTGGTCTGTTAGTGGTTCTTGTTTTGTATTATGTTCTGTTTATTTTATTAAAACACTCACTCACTGAACTTGCTTCCCAACTCTCAGCACACAGCGTTATATTCACACTGAATGACCCATAGTTTGGGAATTCGATCAAACTTATTCTGCAGAAATCACATTGTTCCTGTGCAACAGCTAACAATATTTTAATTCATGTAATTAGACAAGATAAAACAAAGTCATTCTGATTTAATGAAAGTTGTACATTTTTGCAAACACAAACAATAAATGTGGACTGAATCAGCATCTTGAATCTGGCCTAGTCATGCTTACATAGTCTTTATATAGTGTCGGCTCTGTGTTCATGTTTGTTATATAAGGTGTCTTATCAAGGCAATTTCTGTAGATATGTCAACTTTCCAAAATGCATTCAATCAGTTGTGGACATGGCCACTCTCTACACAAAGTGGTGGCTAACAATATGATATGGTAAACAATGAGGATGCTTCCATTAATTTCCATCTGGGAAAATAAATCTCAAGCACATGCATGAAAGTCCTCTCTATGCAAGCATAATCCACAAGCAGTTTTGTATCTTTGTAAAATTGGAATTAACATTTTTGTATGAAACATTTTTAGTATAACGAAAAACTAAGGGCAGTGTATGGTTGAAACCACAATGTATTAAACAGCTTAGTAAGTTCTTTACACTACTATTTGGTCTTTAAACGTAACTAAATCATGTTGTACTGGAGGTGGTAATTGAGAAACTAAGGCACAGATTTAATCATGCAATAATATCAAATTTACAATACATTTGTGCTAATCATTATCTCATGAAGATTTACCTTAGGTCGGGTTTTTTTATTAATCTCTACATGCATCGTTATAGTGTGCTTGTAGTTTTTATAGTGTAGTCTGTAGTTTTTAGCTTCATTGTTCATAGTGTACATACATATATTCTGTTTGTCTGCCTGTATTTTCTGTTTATTGTGGCAGCACCATTTCAAATTCCTGTTGCAAATTGTGGTGGCAGAATTTAGGGTGAGCTGTTGTAACTTCTCAAAGGATATGTTCTGTGTTGGACTGTGATGTTATGCCTTTCATAGACTCCTGTTATGTCTACATCCTAAAAGAAGGGCATTGTGTTCTGGAACTGTTGCTTGTATAAAATAACTGTTGTGTAACAATATGATTGTATTATCACCTCCCACTATATAAGGGACATGGAACCATTTACTCTTTGAGTTCTTCCCTGTGAAATCAGAGATACATCTCCCCTGCAACTGCTCGATTAAATATTTTTCTATCATATCATTAAATCATCTCTGCCTTAATCTTTGGATCGAGTTTTCCACAGCAAAATGTATTTTTTTGCGAATAAAGGTGATTCTGATTCCGTCAATTAGACAGTCACAGAGGCTATTTGCCTAAACAGGGCCTGTTTTCATGTCAGAGTCTGCATTGATGTACTGAACATTTGATCAATTAAAACAGCTTTAGATCTTATCAATAAAGGTTTGTAGTGTTAGACTATACCTGTGTGTCAAGCATTTCTTTGTTTTGGGCCCACACTGGTAACCAACCTTCTGTCAATCGGTACAGTCAGCTTGAACATTAGATCTTATACAGTTGTGTAATAACAACCAGGAAGTCTACAAGATGATTATTGACTACTCTAAGCATTGCACTTTGCAATCACAATATGAATCAGTGATTTTCAATATTTTGACCTACTAGTTGATCACGATATGAATCAGTGATTTACAACCTTCTGACCTACTAGCGGGCCTTCTGTCTGATTCTTATTGCCAGATTGTTCTTGATTATATTGACAGATTGCTTCTGTATGGGGTGGTCACAACAACCCTTAAAACCAGGGCTGCCAACACAAAAATAAGTCAACAAAATATAAATCTTTAATTTCCAATTCAAATGCTAACTAAAGATTAACCATGGCCGTGTTAACCTAAATGAGGGAAGTTGGAAAAGGTGGCCTGAATCCAGTTTTTTCCCGGTAATGTATTTGTTTATGTGACCCAAGCTCTTACAAATCGCTTTACTGCTTAGCTGTTTGTGCTAGGTATAGAAGGTCTATAGACTGGACCTGGGAAGAGCAGACAACATGAAAGTACATCAACAAAGTCAAAAATTGTTACATCCCTGTGCTACTGTACTGAAGGTACTGTACAGTGAAAAATCTGTATCTTAAAATCATTTATGCATGCAGTCAACTGCATAAATGTACAAGCAATTGCAATCCAAAGGTTTCTTGAAAATGTCTTTGGCAGGCCAGAATCCAGCTGGACATGCAAATGGTTATTTACACTAAAACTATTTCCCACCTAAATTCTGTGTCCAGTTACCTCATTTTGTCCATTAAATTAAAAGATTGGGCACGGAAGTCAAAGGCAAATAAATGTTTTTTAGTAATTCAAAAAGGTCCATCGTCTCTCTCAATGTCCGGTGTGACAGGTCTTGACACGGTGAAGATGTCCTGGCATTTGATCTTAGCCTTGGGGGTAGAGGTCTGCGGCAGTGAGAGCCTCCTCTTCTCAGACAGCAATCTCAGGATCTCACTAACTTGGGCTTCAAGTGTTGCTAAACGGCCACTCAGCATCTGGATATCTCCCTTCAGCTCCAGCTTGGCCTCCTGGAGAGTGGACTGGAGCAGCACCTGTTCAGACATGGGTTGGAAGGGGTGGCCAAGCACGCCCACACTCCCAACCCTGAGGCTGTGTTCAAAAGGACTTCTCCCCATTGGACTCCGCTCATAGGGGCTTGGTGCGTCCCCTGCCCTGTCGATCCGAAGATCACTCTTGGTAATGCCACTGTCGCAGGAGTCTGTCTTGTGGAGTGCGTTCTTCCCGTCGCCCCCCTCTCCTGTGCTGCTGGCGCCACCCCCGCTGCTGCTCTCCCCACCTTCTGCCTCCTGGCTCTTGCTGTCCTCAGTCAACTGTTCTGAGGATTGGGACACGTCACCCCATTCCTCCTCTTCTTTCTGCTGTGGCCCTTCAGGTTCATCAGGGGCCAGGGGCACTGCCGCTGTAGTAGCATTCTTAAACCGCATCCAGCCTTGACCACCACCTCCACCCCTGGGCCGTACCAGACTGGTGACCCTCAGGCAGTTCTGGTCCACCACACTGGGCTTCAGCTCCTTGACCTCGTGACAACCAGTGTGAATGGGCTCACCAGTGTGAATGGGCTCCCCAGTGTGGACATAGGCCAGTGAACTCTGCAACGGGGTGATCTGGGAGACAGTAACTACACTGGAGCCACCGCTGGTAGTCCCTCCACCTGTGCCAGGTGCCCCATTCTGCATCGGTGAGCCATTTTGGTGCTGCAAGGGGTGAGTCTGACACTGTTGGTGTGGGAGATTGGTAAGGGGGTGGTGGTGCTCAACCTGAAGCCGGTTACGCTCCAGGTCAGGCTGAGCTTGGATTGGCATGCGAATCTCTTTCTGCTGCTTGAACTTCTGGAAGAGCTTGCGAACCGGGTGGTCAACAGGAATGGAGAGCATTACTTCATTCTTCTGCTGCCGGCGCTCTTCCTCCTCCTTCTTCACATCGGCAATCTTTCGGAAGATTATCTGCAGAGATATTGCGAGGGGAAGAGAGATCTATGCGTAAGGACAGGCTGGTGAATCAGAACATGCCTTAATCACAAGTACTAGATTTTACAATCTAAATGTATTGTATACTGTCTTGCATATACTACGCTTCTGGCAAGGCATGTTTTTCAAACCACCATACAATTAAAAATATGATGCTATAATTTAATCGGATGAACACAAAAAAATTATAATTGTGATAAATATGTCGACAACTAGCAACTAAACGAAGCACCAAAACAACTCATGCACATACTGAACTCCAAGGTGTCACTGATTGCATGTTCACTAGATACAGTATTGCCATTACTCGCAAATTATTGAAGCTAAAATATAAACCTGAAGAGGCATAAACTTGTGCTGCATAGACCTAGAGAAAAACAAATCACTTAACAAAATAAGATTTAAGTTTATAGATTTTATAGCGACATTACAGACGGACACGAAATTGTCTTGAGAGAAAAAATACAAAAATGCACATCTATGATAGTTACAGATTTAGCAGATCTGTATTTTTCCAATCACCGTATAGTGCACTATGTCAATATTGTTGCACACAGTGTAAATCTGCTGGCAAACATCTCATAATAATGTTCATAATGCTAATGCATCTGACGTAAAATGAAAATACAATTATAGCAAATGATAGATCATTTTATCTAATAACTGTTGAGATTGTCACATATATTTTGTTATATACACTATGGTAACACCTTGAGTTTAAACAATGAAAGACTGACACCTAGTGGCATATTTAAAATGACATCAGCAACATATTTGATGACTCCCAACCAACGTGACATCTGTGATAGGCTATTGGGTAATGCATATCTGATAGACATACATAGAATGGAAATCGTCTTCACCCCCTTCTATCCATCTCTGTACCTTTTTGACTCTGGGTTTTTGTGCTACCCTTTGATTACATACAGTATTCATTTGATGGTGTTAATACATGTTTCAGTCCTCTTACTGATGACCCAGGCAGGCATAACCAGACCAGCTTCACAAACTAGAGTGGACACATAGTTGCTTCTTGGCTTTCTAATCTTCATATTAACGAGGATAAGAGCACCTTCTCTAGGAACCATTGGGGATTATTGTATTTGATAATACCACAATAGAACCTGAGGCATCTCATTATGTGGGATTTATTTTTAATTTGTGTTATGTCTCGTTTCTTTATCTATCATTTAAGTTAATACACAGAGGCTACTACTCAAAGTAATGTTTTTCTCACTGTCAGTTCTGGCAGCACTGGACTATCTTTGTGAGACCTTCAGGCACTCGATAGAGGTAAAATTAGAGCAGCAAGTACCCCTTGTTATCTACTCTGGAGAAAGGGTTCTACCTGCAACCAAAAAGGGATCTTCAAAGGGTTCTCCTATGGGGACAACAGAAGAACCCTTTACGGTTTTAAATAGCACCTTATCCTCTAAGAGTGTAGTAGCTTTGGAGACTAAGAGTGGAGGAGAGAAAGATCAAAAGATAGTGGCTGCCAAGGGTAAGTTGGGATCATTTGTTTTCTGCATTAAATCGAGGCAATCAGGAGTGAGAAAACAGCAGGGGGGGACTTCGTTTTTGTTGGATAGACATCGAAAAACTGAAACATGTTTTGTTTTTGCATACAAACCCCCAAAATACTTGATATTTAGATTTTCACATGTGGGTTGGTGTTAAATGTGGAATGCCTGTCATTGGCCAAACGCACAGGCAACATTTCCTGTCCCTTACAAAATAGGAGTTCTAAATCCATTCTATTAATCTATTGTCTATTAATTAATCTATTAATAGCTGTCCATACCGTACCACAGTGCCAAGATAATCAAATCAAATTGATTTATATAGCCCTTCTTACATCAGCTGATATATCAAAGTGCTGTACAGAAAGTGAGTGAGCTGCTGTGATACCCAGGCCGTGTCCAGAAACAAAAATTCTGATCTTGGATTTCCTCTTTTTTTTCTCTGTATACTACCATGGTTGGTTTCATTGATTCTCCCATTTAACTTCCCCTAATTGACAAATACTTTTTTTCTACTACTTTTCTACTACTTCCAAGTCAGTTGTAGAGGATCATCATTTGTTTTATTACGCCTTTTTCTCCCCAATTGTGTGGTATCCAATTGGTAGTTATAGTCCTGTTCCATTGCTGCAAAGGTCGAGAGCCGTGCGTCCTCTGAAACACAACCCAGCCAAGCCGCACTGCTTCTTGACACAACACCCGCTTAACCCGGAAGCCAGCCGCACCAATGTGTCGGAGGAAGCGCTGACCATGTCAGCGTGCATTCTGCCTGGCCCGCCACATGAGTCGCTAGTGTGCGATGGGACAGGAACATCCCTGCCCGGCCAAACCCTCCCCTAACCCGGACGACGCTGGGCCAATTGTACGCCGCCCCATGGGTCTCCCAACCGCAGCCGGCTGCAACAGAGCCTGGACTCTAACCAGCTTCTCTAGTGGCACCGCTCGCACTGCGAAACAGAGGCTACTACTCCAAATAATGTTTTTCTCACTGTCAGTCCAGTGTTGCCCAAACTAATGTCATTGTAACTGCTCTGGCCAACACACGTCATCTTTGTGGGACCTTCAGGCACTTACAGTTTTTACCAATTGTTAACACACATTTGCTGAAACTACATCTCAGGTACTCAAAACTCTCAACACAAAACACAAAACATTTTGCCAATTTCCCAAACCCCACAGATATCTTGCAAAATAAAACACATTAATCATGTACTCCCTGCTCAAAATTAAACTCTGCATACAAATGAGACACACACATCAAATGAATCTAACTTAGTGAAACCCAGATCACACTAATGTGACATATTCAAAACACTACTATCAGAACCTATTTCACTGTAAAGACTAAGATTTTGCTGTGATACTTTATATTGTGTGTGTACTCAAACAGGAAAGGAATACAAATGCAAAAATGTATGTTTTATATTTCAACATGACTCAATACATGTCAAACAGCAAACTGTAAGCACACATACAGTAAAAATGCAAACATACAGTAAATATATTTTGCATATGTAAAGGAAGAAAAATAGTCCTATTTGTACTACTGTACTGTATGTTAGATCAATCGCACGGAATAGATAAAGAAACTGTCAAATCTAATTCATAAGTCAAGAAACAAATACAAAATCAGTCATGTCTGTTGTTTTGGTCCGTCCACAGATTTTCATCAACATCACAGTTGATATTCTCCTTGGCCAGACAGCGGGGGAAATATCTTCTGGCATTACACATCCACCCCTGACAGGACTCTGCTGGAATGTCACCACAGGCCTCCTCCATTGCCTGGAGAAGGGCCTTACGTTCATGGGGTTTGCGATCATACACCTATCACCGCCATGCTGAAAACAACTCGTTAATGGCGTTGAGAAATGGGGAATATGGTGGGAGATAGAGAATTGTAAACCTAGTAAGGAGATGGGCAGTGTTGTATGATCCCATGGGTGGCATGGCGATGCACTGGCCAGGTACCTCAATGATGGCACGTTGACCAATGATGTTCCTTCCTCTCCTCCTCGTCTTCGCCAAATTGAATCCAGCCTCATCTATGAATTTGATTTCCTGGGGGATGGGACTTGCATCCAAATCCATGATTCTCTGAAATGACAGGGAATACTGTAATTGCTGTATAGTAAAGTTCACTGGCAATGTTTCAAGAGTGTAATACTAGTACATTACTTACTTGCACATATTTGTACCGTTTATCCTTCACTCTTTGGGAATTCCTTTCAAATGGGACTCTGTAGATTTGCTTCATTCGGAGATGGTGTTTCTTAAGGATGCAGGCTATGGTTGGAAAATGGCAGGGTTTTCAAAAATCTGTTGTTGGATGTCCCGCAGTCTTATGACATTTGCACAGTGGCAGCCTCCTGTTAGTCTGTAAATAGACGCGTTCTACCTCCAAGTGATGATCGTCTTTCAGTTCTACAATAACAAAATAGTATACAGTACAGTGAACACTACAGTAATACAGTATAAAAGATAAACATGTTACAAAGTAATATAGCTCTCAATTTCCTACATACATACAGTAATACATGAAACATTGACTTTGTTTCCCCTTACAGTATGTATTGGAATCTACCGTCTTTACTGTGCTTTATGTTGTTCTACTGTCAAGTAGTAAAAGTAGTACATTGTTCCAATGTCTGCAGTACGTACCTATTATCCTTTTGGAAAATCCAGATGATGGAATGATGGACGCTACGGTGAAGCGGCTCAGATTGGGCTGCACTCTCTGCCCAACCTCTCTCAAGGTCAAACCATGGTCACTCTACCATAAAGGCCTGATTGGTGGAGTTCTACGGAGATGGTTGTCCTTCTGAAAAGTTATCCCATCTCCATAGAGGAACTCTAGAGCTCGATTAGGGTGACCACCGGGTTCTTGACCAAGTCCCTTCTCCCCCAATTGCTCAGTTTGGCCAGGCAGCCAGCTCTAGGAAGTCTTGGTGGTTCCAAACTTCTTCCATTTACAAATGATGGAGGCCACTGTGTTCTTGGGGACTTTCAATGCTGCAGAATGTTTTTGGGTACCCTGACATCCAATGTCAACTGTAGGACCTTATATAGACAGGTGTGTGCCTTTCCAGATCATGTCCAATCAACTGAATTTACCACAGATAGACTCCAATCAAGTTGTAGAAACATATCAAGGATGATCAATGGAAACAGGATGCACCTGAGCTCAATTTTGAGTCTCATAGCAAAGGGTCTGAATACTTATGTAAATAAGGTATTTCTGATTTTTATTTGTAATACATTTACAAACCTGTTTTCACTTTGTCATTATTGGGTATTGTGTGTAGATTGATGAGGGAAAAAACAAATGTAATCCATTTTAAAATAAGGCTGTAACATAACAAAGTTAGAAAAGTGTCAAGGGGTCTGAATACTTTCCGAATGCACTAATCTAAGTAATACTGTATATAATCAAAGCATCACTAAGGGCAGCACAGAAACCCAGAGTCAAAAAGGGTCCAGAGATGGAGAAAAAGGTGATGGAGATGATATCATTATATGTACGCCCATCAGATATATATTACTCAATATCCTATCACAGATGTCACGTTGGGAGTCGTCTGTGAATTGTTGGATATTTCACTCGGCCAGTAACCAGAGCTTTGCTGTTTTGGACCGAATAACGGACAAGGAAACATTTGGCGGGAGTGAGCTGGCAACTGGAGGGTTGCTGGCATCAGAGTTTCAGGTGCCACCTTCTGCCTTTTTTCCCTTGAGCAAGCCATTTAACTACCTAATCTGCTCCAGGAGCACTGTTCTGCGGCTGACCCATGCTGCTTTCAGCCTCCTGGTGTATGTGTGTGCGTGCGTGTGTTTGGCGGGCTCAGGGGAGGCATAGCTCTGCGAATCTTGACTGCACAAAATCTATTATTAGGCAGGGAATACTATTTGTAGATCAGTGATTCTACACCTCACTTTGCTCAAAATGATCCTCTCCAATGGACTCAGAACTTGTAGCAAAAAAAGTGTCAATTAGGGGCAGTTAAATGGGAGAGTCAATGAGGCGGCAGGTAGCCTAGTGGTTAGAGCTTTGGGCCAGTAAACGAAAGGCTGCTTGATTGAATGCCCGAGTTGACAAGGTAAAAATCTGTCAATCAACCCACTGTTCCCCACTAGGCTGTCATTGCAAATAAGAATTTGTTCTTAACTGACTTGCCTAGTTAAATAAAGGTACAAAAAAACAACCATGGAAGTGTGCTGCGTTAATGACCAAGTAGGAATTTATCACATACGACTTGGACAAATCCACTTGAACGGCCCTCCAACTGGTAATTAGTAGTGAGAAACTCATCTGTTTTTCCTGAGCAATGTTCGCTCTAATCTGGGGAACGCAACTCCCCGGGACTGCCAAACAGAAGAAATATCAACCTGCACGAGATTGAACTACTTCACTCAACTTTCTAGAGTTTTCCCCTTTAGTGAACACACTACGTTTCCCTTTACTTTGGGAATTGTGATCGAATCAACGCAATATTATCCACTTTCAATGCAACATACCAAAACAAAACAAACTATGCAAGACTTTGTTCGCAGAACTAACTATGCAAGAGATTTTGTTGTAGGCATCGTAGTAGAATTCTATTGCATTGACACTCAAGACTCAGCCCGTACACTACACAGACCAGTGCAAAAAAAAACAATCAGAGCTGCAGTAGGCCTATATGCAAATAGACCATTGCCATATATGGATCTGTGCCATTCACGTTGAACTGGACTGTGTTTACAGCATGAGCGGTCATGAGTAGATACGCTTGTTTTGAGATCAAAGCGGGAGCTGCATGTTCTTATTTTGTTCTTATCCTTTGTACATTTCTAGACATCTTTCACAAGTGAGTATGAAAATAGCTTTTTTGTGTTAAAGGGGCATTGTTGTATTTAAAAAAAAAAAGGCTTGAAGAAGCTAAATAGCCAATAGGCAGAGGGTAGCATGATTTGTCTGATTCTCTCTAATAATGGTATGGGAATAATAATGCATTTTATTTTGTAAAGTGGTTTCTTGCATCAAACAACAGTGGTCCTTTATATCTCAGTTGGTAGAGCATAGTGCTTGTAATGCCCAGGGTAGTGTGTTCAATTCCCGGGACCACTCATACATAAAATGCATGTATGGGGTCTGATCCTTAAGAGGTTTTAAAGCTTGATGAGAGCATGGTTGTTCAGGGCAGGATAGTTGCTTGGCTTTGGAACATTCTCAGCACATTTAAGGAACTTAACAACAAAAAAATCATTACTTTAACTGAACATTTCCTAAAAGTTCAAATGTGGTTACATTTAATTTAAATGTTGGTAATGTTCTAGGAACATTCTCCCACTGGTTTGACATTGACAATGTTCTCAAATAGTTCAGATAACTTTAAGAAACAATGTTCTTCTGTGGGAATTTCAGTACTTCAGCATAACTTTTCCTACAGGTTCTCTCATGATTCAATTTAAAGTCATGTTCTCAAATTGTTCAGAGAACGTTAAAACGTTCCATAAAAACACACAAGAAAACTTTAGTAAAGTTCAGAGAACGTTCTAAGAATATTATTTAAAAACATGTACAGTACCAGTCAAAAGTTTGGACACACCTACTCATTCAAGGGTTTTTCTTTATTTTTACTATTTTCTACATTGTAGAATAATAGTGAAGGCATCAAACTATGAAATAACACACGGAATCACATAGTGACCAAAAAAGTGTTAAACAAATCAAAATATATTTTATATTTGAGATTCTTCAACGTAACCACCCTTTGCCTTGATGACAGCTTTACCTATTTGGTAAAAGACCAAGTCCATATTATGACAAGAACAGCTCAAATAAGCAAAGAGAAACGACAGTCCATCATTACTTTAAGACATGAAGGTCAGTCAATACGGAAAATTTCAAGAACTTTGAAAGTTGTGCAGTCCCAAGTGCAGTCCCAAAAACCATCAAGCACTATGATGAAACTGGCTCTCATGAGGACCGCAACAGGAAAGGAAGACCCAGAGTTACCTCTGCTGCAGAGGATAAGTTCATTAGAGTTAACTGCACCTCGGATTGCAGCCAAAATAAATGCTTCACAGAGTTAAAGTAACAGACATATCTCAACATCAACTGTTCAGATGTGAGAGACTGTGTGAATCAGGCCTTCATGGTTGAATCGCTACAAAGAAACCACTACTAAAGGACACCAATAAGAAGAAGAGACTGCGTGAATCAGGCCTTCATGGTTGAATCGCTACAAAGAAACCACTACTAAAGGACACCAATAATAAGAAGAGACTGCGTGAATCAGGCCTTCATGGTTGAATCGCTACAAAGAAACCACTACTAAAGGACACCAATAAGAAGAAGAGACTTGCTTGACCCAAGAAACACGAGCAATGGACATTAGACAGGTGGAAATCTGTCCTTTGAGTCCAAATTTGAGATTATTGGTTCCAACCGCCGTGTCATTGTGAGACGCAGAGTAGGTGAATGGATGATCTCCGCATGTGTGGTTCACACTGTGAAGCATGGAGGAGGAGATGTGATGGTGTGGGGGTGCTTTGCTGGTGAAACTGTGATTTATTTAGAATTCAAGGCACATTTATGCAGCATGGCTACCACAACATTCTGCAGCGATACACCATCCCATATGGTTTGCATTTAGTAGGACTATCATTTGTTTTTCAACAGGACAATGACCCAACTCCTCCAGTCTGTGTAAGGGTTATTTTGCCAAGAAAGAAAGTGATGGAAAGTGATGGAGTGCTGCATAAGATGACTTGTTCTCTACAATCACCCGATCTCAACCCAATTGAGATGGTTTGGGATAAGTTGCACCGCAGAGTGAAGGAAAAGCAGCCAACAAGTGTTCAGCATAACTCCTTCAAGACTGTTGTAAAAGTATTCCAGGTGAAGCTGGTTGAGAGAATGCTGAGTGAGCAAAGCACTCATCAAGGCAAAGGGTGGCTACACCTTTTTCGGTAGTACATGATTCCATATGTGTTATTTCATAGTTTTGATGTCTTCACTTTTTTATTCTACAATTTAGAAAACAAAAAAATAAAGAAAAACCCTTGAATGAGTAGGTGTGTCCAAACTTTTGACTGGTACTGTCATATACATTCTGTTCTCAGTATCAATAAAACTCGCTCTATCCTCTATCTTGCTAAGTGTGATAGCCCCGCACACTAATTATCCACACCTGATCTCAATGAGTGCTTGTTTCCTTTGAAATAGGTTCTGTTTGAATCAGGGCTGACCCCATTTAGTCGACTGGTGGATTGTTTGGTCGATAGGCTGTTGTTCAGCTGACATTTCTTTAGTAGAGTGGTCACAAATGTATTTATTTTTCATAGCACATGCGGCAACTGTCTGATTCGTGCCTAGAATAATCTATTGCGCAGGTCACAGGGAAGGCACAGTCCGGCCACATTGTGTGCGCGAGCATTGCAAATTATTATTATACCAAATGTGTATATTTATTTATTTATTTTTACTATAGACATAGGCAACTTAACATTTCACAGACATGGATCCACTAAACCAGCTATGACGTTGGCTAGGACTTAATGCCCAGCCAACATAAAAAAGATGAATAAAGACAAAAACCACCACCTCAGACATACATTTCAACAAACATTAAAGACATCATACATGTTCCCTCAGTTTCCACACCCATCTTGTTGCTGCCATATGGCATAGAGTAGCCCATTTTTTTCAATATTAAATAATAATGCATTTGATTCATCCACTGTCTTAACAATGGTGGATCATTTGATATCCAGTTTTTAAATATTTTTTAATTTATTTTTATTGCAGTGAAAAGAATGGTCCATCCCATTGGGTAGCTCATCGCAACCTCATATGCCATGTCTTGAAATATGCAGATAGACGGATTAAAAATTACATTGCAACACTTCTGATAGCCAACTTTCTAACTCCGCCCATAACTTTTGGACTTTATAGCACTCCCATGAATTATTGAGTCATTGCTTGACTCAACTGCTTTTGTGCTGTAGAATTTGTGAATTTTGTCTCTTGTATAATACATTCTGTACATTAATTTATACTGGATTAAACGTGCATTTTCGTTAACTGTAATTTTGTTAATTATGTTCTATCACTCCCTCCATCATCGGATGGGGCCACAGTGTCTCCTGACCCCTCCTGTCTCAGCCTCCAGTATTTATGCTGCAGTAGTTTATGTGTCGGGGGGCTAGGGTCAGTCTGTTATATCTGGAGTATTTCTCCTGTCTTATCCGGTATCCTGTGTGAATTTAAGTATGCTCTCTCTAATTCTCTCTTTCTCTCTCTCTTTCTTTCTTTCTTTCTTTCTTTCTCTCTCTCTCTCTCTCGGAGGACCTGAGCCCTAGGACCATGCCTCAGGACTACCTGGCATGATCACTCCTTGTTGTCCCCAGTCCACCTGGCCGGGCTGCTGCTCCAGTTTCAACTGTTCTGCCTGCGGCTATGGAACCCTGGCCTGTTCACTGTGATTACTATTATTTGACCATGCTGGTCATTTATGAACATTTGAACATCTTGGCCATGTTCTGTTATAATCTCCACCCGGCACAGCCAGAAGAGGACTGGCCACCCCTCATAGCCTGGCTCCTCTCTAGGTCTCTTCCTAGGTTTTGGTCTTTCTAGGGAGTTTTTCCTAGCCACCGTGCTTCTACACCTGCATTGCTTGCTGTTTGGGGTTTTAGGTTGGGTTTCTGTACAGCACTTTGATATATCAGCTGATGTAAGAAGGGCTATATAAATACATTTGATTTGATTTGATCTTGCGTAAATATCAGTTATTTTTAAATGTTGGTTCCAATATAGACTCTCTGCAAGGTTTTGTATATCTTACATATCATATGAGTATACTTTCTGACTGAAATAGGATTCCCTCAACATTGCTCTGATGTTCAAAAGATTTCAAATCTAAATTTTGTGATATAACATTTTTAAGTTCCATGATTTAGAAAATGTCTACATTGATCAGTCCAAAATTGCTTTTGAATTCTGTGATGAAAAGAATTGTATTTCCTATTGTTTCACTTAATTAGATCTTTTTTTATGTTGTTGAGTAATGGAATAAAGTTCTTTATATATGTGTTGTTTGTTGTCACTTATTTTGCATCTTAAATATTTGTTGTGTTCCACTTAAAGGATTGCTGTAGATAATGAGTGATTTTTCCTATTGCCATTATTTACGTTTTTTCCCAAATACATTTTATATCATGAGATTTTAGAGTATTCTGGAAATATTTATATTGAGGGGGGCATTGAGTTTTCAATATTAGTCAGGTATATCAGAAGATCGTTGGCAAATACATTTAGTTTATATTCATGTTTACCAATACCTGTTATGTTTTTGTCCTGTCTAATTCTTTCTGCTAGCGGTTTAATTGCAAGTGCAGACAGGAGGGGGGAGAGAGGACATCCCTGTCTTGTGCTCCTTTTTAAAGCAAGTTAATCAGATCATGTATTATTTGTATATATTTTTTCTTTATGATATTTATATAATATTTTAATTAAATGTATTATTTGAAAGCTGGAAAGTTGAAGGCTTACGAAGTTTTGAATAGAAATGGCCATCAGACGGTCAAAAGCCTTTTCAGCATCAACAGCCATTATTGATAAATCTACATCTTGTTTTTTTTAGCTTATTGTATAATACTGAACATGTCCTTGTATTTGTTCGCAAGTGTCTATTTTTAATAAACCCTATTTGAATAATATGGATCAAGTCTGGTAAGAACTTTGCCATTCTGTTTGATACATGGAATTAGAAAGCACTGAATTGAGTGACGTGTTGTCAAATATTTTGTCCCAGAATGTTGACTAAAATTCTATGGGAAAGCCGTCTATACTTGGTGCTTTTCTCTGCATGAATATTTTAACAGTGTCTAATATTTTGTTATGGTTGATTTCTATTTTTAGTGATTTGTTTTTGTCTGCTGATAGTTGCTTCAGGGTTGTTGAGTCTAAGAAAGCTGTAGGATCAGTCCAACTGTTGTTTATTCTGATTTACAGTATCTAGAATTCCATAGAAGCTTTTAAAATGGTAATTAATAGCATTGTTGTTTCTAATTAAAGCATTTGTATCCTTATATTTTAAAATTATAACTGGTTTGACGTGTATTCGTTTTGTGAGGGCTGCGAGGTGTTTACCAGGTTTATTTGCCATTCAATTGTGTGCTTTATTTGAATTTAACCTGTAGTTGTTGGTTCTCTTAAAAAATAAAAGATCATATTCTTTCTTAAGTTCAGAAATGGTATTTTCTTCTTTACCTTGTAAATATTTTTTATGGGCCTTTTCTAAAATGGTGATTTATTTTTCATTCATTTTAATTTCTAACTCAGAATATGCTAGTATCATTCCCCTTACGTATGCATGCCTTTAAAGCATGCACAATTATGTCGGGGGTCAGTTTTTCTCTGTCCTCTATGTCTACATTTGTAATGGTAAAGTTTAACATTTTTTGTTTGCATATTTAGTAAATGTCGGGTCTTGAAGATGTTTTCTGTTCATTCTCCATATGTCACTAATTGTATTTTCTGTTGGTGTAGTTATCAATGATGCAGGAGAATTATCCGATATCACTACGTCATGGACTTTTTAACCCAGTATATTGTTGAATGCATTTTTGGAAAGAAAAATGTAGTCAATTCTTGAATAGATTTTCTTACTTTGTAGTAGTCTTTTGTAGTTGAGAATAGTAATCTCCAGGTGTCCTGTAAATTATTTGTGGAGATTAGCATTTTCAGCATCTTTGGAGGCTCCTTGAATTTGCCTTTTTTATTTCTGTGTCTATTTAACTTGTGGAATGTGTGATTTAAATTATAGTTCCTGTCTGGATTTGATTAAACATAGCTTGAATTCTATCTAAAAACATAATGTAACGTACATTTCAAAATTAGAAAACGTCCTTCTTGGTCCATGTGCTGGGATATAAGGGAAAATGGAATATTCTTGTTTATCAGGATGCCTACACCTCTGCTGTTAATACAGTAGGTGGCAGCATAGCCCTCTCCAATCAAGCTACTCTTTAAATGTTCAATCAAAGTTAACCCTGTATGTTTCATCTATCATTGAATAAACGTAATACAAAAATGTTTTGCAGAAGGCAGTGGACATCCCATTGATATGGGAGATTCATAGTATGAATACATACTGTAGTTATTGTATACATTACATATATAGAACATGTGAACATGTAGGCAGAGAAAACATTTAACAGAACACAAAAGAACAAAAAGCAAAGCACTTCTTTGCACTTTGAGGCGCTGCGCCTTTTATATGTTTTTTAAGCTCCAACTCCTCTCCTAATGTACCAACAGTCTGTGGATCATGTTATTGTAAATACATTGCAGAAGGCTTGCCACTTAAGTACTGTGCTCAGTTTGTAATACCTTGTCAATGAAAGTATATTGGCTGGTGGGGAGAGTGGGTGCACCGAAAGGCCAGAGTGAGATGAGTTGAGAGGCACCACACAACGTGTCAGATGCCCTCTCAGCTACCCCGTCCCAATCCCTCAGATAGAGCACATCTCCACTCTAACCAATGACCACCATTGGAGCTTAGCTATAATGGTTCAAAATGAATAATAATGACTCAACGTCCTCTCCTAATCGGGCCAGAACTAATTCATTTTACAGAAGGTTTGCAAGTCACAAAAATAAACACAATTACATTGTATTATAGATACATCCTTCTTTTCGCCCTCTCCCAAGTCAAGCGTATCCCTCTCCACCTCCCCCTCCCAGTTTTCCTCCCCCCTTTATCTCACCCAAGCCGAGCTTCCCCTCTTCCCTAACCGGATCAAGTACCCTCCCCCTTCCTCCCCCACCGCCTTACCCACCCAAACCACACATACACCGGCACACACATACATTTGAGAGAGTATTTTATCTTTCTGTAATCGAGACCATGTAATATCTAACAAAAGGGTATTTTTAATGATCTCTTATGTTTTATTTGACCAACACTGCCCTGAAAATATTCAACTCATAATTTCATTTTGATTTAACTAACTCCTCCATAGAGTATCCATATATACTGAACAAAAATATAAATGCAACATGTAAAGTGTTGGTCCCATGTTTAATGAGCTGAAATGAAAGATCCCAGAAATGTGCCTTATGCAGAAAAAGCTTATTCTACTCCATTTTTGTGCACAAATTTGTTTACCTCCCTGTTAGTGAGCATTTCTCCGTTGCCAAGATAATCCATCCACCTAAAATGTGTGGCATATCAAGAAGCTGATTAAACAGAATGATCATTACACAGGTGCACCTTGTGCTGGGTTCAATAAAAGGCCACTCTGAAATATGCAGTTTTGTCACACAACACAATGCCATAGATCTCAAGTATTGAGGGAGCGTGCAATTTGCCTGTTAACTTCAGGAATGTCCACCAGAGCTGTTGCCAGAGAATTTAATATTCCAAACGGCCTCACAACCGCAGACCATGTGTAACCCCGCCAGCCCAGGACCTCTACATCCATCTTATTCATCTGTGGGATCGTCTGAGACCAGTCACCCGGACAGCTGATGAAACTGAGGAGTATTTCTGTCTATAATCAAGCCCTTTGTGGGGAAAACCTCGTTCTAATTGGCTGGGCCTGGCTTCCCAGTGGGTGCGCCTGACTCCCAAGGTAAACTGACTATTTCTCAGGCCCAGATGCTAGAATATCCATATAATTGACAGATTAGGATAGAAAACACTCTAAAGTTTCCAAAACTGTCAAAATATTGTCTGTGAGTATAACAGAACTGACTTTGGAGGCGAAAACCTGAGGAAATCCAACCCGGAAGTGCCTTTTATTTGGAAAAATCCCTGTTTCATTGCCTGCCCATCCTCCATTTAAAGGGGTATCAACCAGAATCCTTTTCCAATGGCTTCCTCAGGCTGTGACCAGGCTTTAGACATAGTTTCAAGCTTTTATTTTGAATAATTAGCAAAATTTATCAAAACGCGTCAGGTGTCCTTTGATTAGTTCATGCGCGCGAGAGTTGTAGCTCGACATTTTCTTTCTCTGTAGTATTGAATAGTTTACCGTCTGGTTGAAATATTATCGATTATGTATGTTAAAAACAACCTGAGGATTGATTATAAAAAACGTTTGACATGTTTCTACGAACATTACGGATACTTTTTGGAATTTTCGTCTGCCCTCGTCTGACCTTAGTTTGCCCTGTCTGCCCTGTGGTTTTCTAAACATAACGCGCTAACCAAATGGAGGTTTTTGGTTATAAAAATAATCTTTATTGAACAAAAATAACATTTATTGTGTAACTGGGAGTCTCGTGAGTGCAAACATCCGAAGATCATCAAAGGTAAGCGATTAATTTTATTGCTTTTCTGACTTTCGTGACCAAGCTAATTTGCGGCTAGCTGTTCTTACTGTTTTGTCTAGTGATCGAAAAACTCACAAACGCTTGGATTGATTTCGCTGTAAAGCATATTTTCTAAATCTGACACGATAGGTGGATTAACAACAAGCTAAACTGTGTTTTGGTATATTTCACTTGTGATTTCATGATCATAAATATTTTTAGTATTTTTTTTGAATTTGGCGCTCTGCAATTCAGCGGTTGTTTACGAAAATGATCCCGCTAAAGGGATCCGTGCGTCAAGAAGTTAAAGTTTCACGAAGTCATTGGCACGCCCCCAGGGGCACAGACAGGACCTGGCATCATGATACAGCCTTTTTCTATGTCCTGAATAAAACCCCCACCTGGATTTTCTATCACCAGACCAAGCTTACCTCAATTATGAGAGGGCTAAGGGTTGAGACGAGACCAGTACCTCTATCAGGGAAATAAGGGAAATAAGGTTTAAGTAGATTGCTGAATCTTTTAACCATCCCACGTGGTTAACCTCTTAGACTATCGATACCGACAGAATAAGAACAAGTCTTTGATAATAATTACTAGTCTGCAGCTAGGAATTCGGTATCATTGAACGAGAAGACCGACAACCGCCGAAACATCTATCTATAACGACATGAATGAATGTCCCTCTGAACTATCCATTCTAACCACGACAGACAGAGGGCGGACAAACTCTCCAACAGAAACAAACTTTTCAACAGAGATCCCGACGACACACTGAGCGTAAATATCTATATTGATTGCAATTACTAGCGAATGAGTGAGCGTTCATGTGCAAAGGATTAGCATTTCAATTGTTATAATTATCCACTTTGTAGTGTCTCTTATCTTTCGTGCCCTTATCAGTCCCTCTGTCTACCAAGCCGCCATGCCGGTTTAGCCCACTATGGCACATCCCCCTATCATTTATTTGTAACCATATCTACTTTGTTTGTTTGTGTGATGCATTTCTGTGAGTACTTAGTTAGTAAAAAAATGATTTTAAGACAATTGATGTATGGATGACTCATAGTGAAGACTGGGTTCGTGCAGATAACCAACAATTTACGACGTTTGGAATGAGACTAATGTGAGGTAAAGAATAATTCATTAATCAGAAGACTAAGTGATCAGATATTAAAATATCTGAAAGTTATATTAGGAAAATTATAACTTTGTAATCTGAATATTTTCCTTAGTGCCCCGACTTCCTAGTTAATTACAGTTACATAATTAAGTAGTTTAATCATATAATAATTACAGAGAATTTTTGATAAAGATTCATCTTCAGTTTAATGATGCCAAAGACACGACACCAGTCAGCCCCTCTCCATTCCCATGGACATTAGAGCGTTGGACAGGCTCTCTATAGGCCGGGTCACCCACAATACCACCCCCATCAACCTACATGTGTCAGGGAACCACAGCGAGACGATCCAATTTATGCTCATTAAGTCTCCTCAGGTTCCCGTGGTATTGGGATTCTCTTGGCTCCAGCAACACAAATCCTCTTATTGACTGGTCTGCTGGTGCCATCACGGGCTGGAGCCCGTTCTGCCATGCTGAAGTCAGCGCAGCCTGCCCCGGGACGTCTTCCTGGGAGCTCGGAAGTTGCCCCGGACCTGTCCGCCATTCCCGTGGAGTACAAGGACCGCTTCTTGCTGTGAAGATGACGTTGGAGGAGTGGAGGCACTGGCTGGAGAGGGCGGAACATCCATTCATTGTGTGGACTGACCACAAGAACCTGAAATATCTCCGCACCGCCAAGCATCTCAATTCCAGGCAAGCTAGTTGGGCCCTGCTTTTCCCACAGTTCAACTTCTCCCTCTCATATCGACTGGGATCCAAGAATGTAAAACGCGCTGTCATGCCGCTATAGCCCCATGGCTACAACCCTGGAACCCGAGACCATCCTTCCCGTCTCGTGCCTGGAGACAGCACCTCGTGCATGGTGACAGAATAGGGAAGCATGTTCGTGAGGCGCAGCATTCCCAGCCAAACCCCCGGGGGGGCGGGGCAGATAACTGGATGTTTGTTCCTGATGGGTCCTCTCCTCGGTCCTGGAGAGGGCCCACCCTGCCACCCGGGCTCCCGTTGGACCCTGACCTTTGTGCAACAATGCTTTTGGTGGCCTACCATGGTTCCTGACGTCTCAGCGTTCGTCGGCTTATGCACGATCTGTGCGCAGAACAAGACTCCTCGGCAAGCCCTGGCTGGTCTCCTTCAACCTCTGCCTGTCCCTCACCATCACTAGTTTCACATATCCCTGGACTTTGTCATTGGTCTCCCCTTGTCTGATGGCAACACCGCCATCCTGACTGACAGTAGTGGACCGGTTTTAATCAGCCCACTTCATACCTCACCCCAAGCTACCCTCTGCCAACGAGATGGCCCAGCTCATGGTGGATCCATGGACTCCCAGTGGACATGGTCTCCGACCGGGGTCCTCAGTTCTCGTCCCGTCGGCCAGCCTGTCCTCCAGGTTCCACCCCCAGTCCAACGAGCCAACCAAGATCTCGTTGGAGCGAGCCAACCTAGACGGAGCGAGCCAACCAAGACCTGGAGACGACTCTTCGCTGCCTCGGTCTCCGCCAACCCCACCGACTGGAGCCAGCAACTAGTGTGGGTCGAATACGCCTGCATCACCCTTTCTTTCTCTGCCACAGGTCTCTCGCCCTTTGAGCGTTCCCTGGGTGATCAGCCCCCACTCTTCCCTGAGCAAGAGGAAGAGGTCGGCATACCTTCGGCCCAGATGTTTGTCCACCACTGTTGTCATACCTGGAAGGGAGCCCGGTCGGCCCTTCTCAAGACCACCTCCAGGTATTGACAACAAGCGGACCGCCACAGGACCCTGGCTCCCCGGTATCGTCTTGGGCTGCCCCTCCAGGTGGAGTCCCGCAAACTTTCTCCTGGTTTATCGGCCCTTTTCCCATCTCCAAGGTCATTAGCCTCTCTGCTGTTCGTCTTCTGTTGCCCCGTAACCTCTGTATACATCCCACTTTTCATGTGTCTAGAATCAAACCCATGTCTCACAGCCCTTTGTCTCCTGTTTATACAAGTTTTCCACTAGTGTGTTTGATTTGTACAGCAACATGTCCGAGTTGGTGGAAGTTGACTCTAGATTTAGAAATCCCAAAGCCAACAATGGCTACACTCATGAACTTTTCAGCCAGGTTTGCTGTCATGACTGACTTTGCGAGATCATCTACAAACCACAGCACTGTCCATTTCTATATCAAGTGTCAACTCCCTCCTCCCAAGACATGCTTCTGTGGAAATCAAACAGACCTGTGAAAGTGTATTGTAGAACATAGTTAAATGCACCAGGTTTGAATTACACAGACCAACTCAGACCAAACAGTATCCCTGGTAAATATTTTTGACAAGTTAAATGGTCTCTCTTCCTATGTGACACACGCTCGTAATACTGCAGGCTTTCTGTCATTCATGGATTATTTTTGAATCGTTCATGGACCTCAATTTGAAAACATAATCTCAATGCATTCATGCTCGAGTAGAATGTCTTACGAACCGTAGGAAAGGAGACATGAGACATGAAGAAAGACATTGACAGGAAGAGAGAGTACACATTCTGGACACCTTAGACTGAGTTCACATACATAGTAAATGTGCTCACTTCAGCCTAAGTCACTCAAACTTCATAATGTGGTTACACTTTTTTAAGCGGTTTTGATTTTCTCATAACAGTGTTCTGTAAGGGAGAGGAATTAAACAATGAAGCGCAATCATGCATGCCCCCCCCCCCCCCCACCAACACACGTTCATATTTTTTTTAAATATGAAACTATCAACTGAACCTGCCCCCAAAACTCTAAATGTTGAATTCAGAAGCTGAATTGCAATATAGAACGTTCTACCAGCTGAGATAGGAACCGGGTGTGCTGCTGTCTTGTCTGTTGTGTTAATGAATGTGCATATTCCTTACCCGTTTGCGCAAATTGCAGCTGAGAATTAGGTTGCGGGAGAATGTGTTGGCAAAAGCAGTGTAGAACTCCAACACCTTCAGCAGAGCATCTCTCCGAATTACGTGCAAGTCGCAGTAAGTGAGAGCCCGCACATTGGCACAAGCATGTGCCAGATTGGCTTCCTTCCAGAAGACATCCCCAAACACATCTCCCTTACCTGGGGAACAGGAAAAGTAGCATTACTTTGAAAAAAACTCACCCAAAAACAATTTGTTACTAGTTAGGTTTCCCTCCAATTGGTGACAGATTTTCATGCGAATATTCTAAAATTGGCATAAAGAAACTATGCACATTTTCCCACCAGTGGTGTGTTTCCACCAAACTGACTTTTTGCTGATAAAAACCAGTACCTGATGATGTAGTGCACACAAATGTCAAAATCTAAAGTTCAATGTGTAATTTTGTCGCAAAAACTGTAGCATTAAATAGCAAATGTGCCTACTCTGACAAATGATCTGTTTGCACTTATAAAATGAGTTGGTTAGTGTCATCAACAGAGTAACTTAAGGAAAAGTGTTGCTTTGCCACCCTTTCCAGCCTTTCAAACTTAAAGGCCTGGTGCAGACAAAAACGTTAATAGACCAATAAGAAACAGTGTTCCAAACCTCTCTGGCAATAACATTTTGTTATCAGTTTTCCCCTCCCTGCTCAGGCCACTCCAAGAGCAAAATTCTTGGTTGAGAAATGGTTCTTTGCTCAGAAGCTATTTTTGTTTCTACTTAATTGTTACCCAGAGATTATTTGATAGTGAGATAAAAACAGCGGCATTGGGCCTTTAAGCACAATGACAGAGCACAGTGATTGTTGTGTGTGTAGTTATTCCACAATTCAAAATCTAGAACTTGGTAGAGGGAACACTTCAGGGAGTTTTAACGGTAACTCATGCAAGGGAGATTCCCTGCTGTTCAATGGTTGATTCAGCATTGATTCTCAAAAAATCTAATTCATAGGCAATGTTAAAAAAGCTGTTCGCCGGCATTAAACACAACATTTAAAAAAAAAACTCTGGTTACTCTGATTAATCCATCAGTGATAAGCAAATACATCTACAGACAGTCAGCAACAATCACCGTAATCACCGTAATCAGTGGCTTTTTACCCGATTGTGTTCAAAGCCAGCGAACATTGGGGGTAGTTCACCAAAATTACACATTGGTTTCCTTACCCTGTAAGCAGTCTGTGGACAAGGTATGACAGCAGGTATAGCAGCATTTTCTAGTTTCCTGTACAAATTATCCTAAAGTATGTCAAATTGATTGTGTAGCTCAATGAAGTTACTTATTTTCATTTGGCCAATGTGTGCCACAAATTGTAAAACGTTAGCGTTTGGAATAGTGGCCAGTTTGGTGTACCTTGCATGAGCTACCGTTAAACTCGCTGAAGTGTTCCCCCCTTGCCTTTCGTATTCGTAACTGATGTGTGTATTTTGTATTCTGCAGAGATTATTTGAAAAATAGACCTTCGTCTCAACATGACTTCCTGTCAAAATAAAGAAATATATATATATTTTTTTTTTAACAAAACATAGATATTTCTTATACCTTGTCCATAGACTGCTTACAGGGTAAGGACATTTGGGTGAACTATCCCTTTAAACACTGCTGAACCTTGCCTTGAGAGCATAGTATAACTGTCTTTCCCTATAATAACAAAAATCGATCTATTGCTTCAAAATGTCAATTTCATAGATTGTCATTCCATGAACAGCACTATGAGGGTATTTTAAGACAAACATCTCAGTTGAATCCTTCATTGATTCAGAATTAATCAGGGGTGCCACAGGGCCTCCCGGGTGGCGCAGTGGTCTAGGGCACTGCATCGCAGTGCTAACTGCGCCACCAGAGTCTCTGGGTTCGCGCCCAGGCTCTGTCGCAGCCGGCCGCGACCGGGAGGTCCGTGGGGCGACGCACAATTGGCATAGCGTCGTCCGGGGTAGGGAGGGTTTGGCCGGTAGGGATATCCTTGTCTCATCACGATCCAGCGACTCCTGTGGCGGGCCGGGCGCAGTGCGTGCCAACCAAGGGGGCCAGGTACACGGTGTTTCCTCCGACACATTGGTGCGGCTGGCTTCCGAGTTGGAGGCGCGCTGTGTTAAGAAGCAGTACGGCTGGTTGGGTTGTGCTTCGGAGGACGCATGGCTTTCGACCTTCGTCTCTCCCGAGCCCGTACGGGAGTTGTAGCGATGAGACAAGGTAGTAATTACTAGCGATTGGATACCACGAAAATTGGGGAGAAAATGGGATAAATAAATAAATAAATAAATAATAAATAAATAATAAAAAAATCAGGGGTGCCACAGATCCCAGCGGTGCTTACCTAGAATGGCGATGACCTCGTCGTCCTGAATAACTTCCAATGACCCGGATACTACAAAGCAAAGGGTGTCCACACTTTCGCCAGCATGGAATATGAGGTCCCCTGGGGCGCAGTGTGTGGTTTGGAACTCAACCGCTAGAGAGCGCAAGCAGCCATCACTGGCCAGTCGAAATGCTGGGTGCTCATTGAACACCTGTCTATTAAGGTGGACACAGATGTCTGCTCGCATATCTTTGGGACAGATTGACAGGACCTAAAAGGGAACAAGAGCACAATTTGGTCACACTAACACTGGGATAGTGTTAAAAACAAGTTACAGAGCATCTTCAACAAGAGCAAGCTCAAAAATCTGAAATAAGCTTTAAGTCAGGGGTGTCAAATTTATATTGCTCCAGGGGCCACATTTGTGGCTTGCCACCAAACTGTAAAAACAAACACTCCTGTGTCTATCATTTTGGGGATTTCAGATGCTCCCTGACTGTTTAGCTTTTTTAGGGCTTGTTAGAGGCTGAGACACAGTGAATAGATATACTGTATGATTCCCTGATATTACACACTGAAGCCTGTACATTTTACTATGCTGGTGAGAATCACATTAGAGTGTTCCATATTACAACACCAGTCTTGAAAAGAAAACAGTTCTCAATTCAAGCAAGGTTATAGCAGAGTGACTGGGGTAACTGGAACTGACTTTAAATGTACTTTTCGTATTGAGCCGGCATTTGCAGCCTTTATCATGAATGCGATCACTGTGAACGCGGTAACATTGCCTTTAAAAGCTGCATTGTTGACAGCTTTATAGACTGAATCCCAGCCTATGTATTTTAAAATATATTCAATGGAATCCCAGTGTCCTCATGTTGTAAAACCTATATTTACGGTTATTGATAGTAAAGTGGCAGGAAAGTTGTGCCCAAAACTTGATTGCTTACAGATCGGCAAAACATGTCATTATAACTTTACTTATCACGACTGGACAATTTGCCTGCCCTAAGTACTATAAAAAATGTATAAACATTAAGTGGCAATATGTTACTTTTCGGGCGACCCGACCAAATTTACATAGAATTGTGAGTTATAGATCTATCATTCTCATTGAAAGAAAGTCTAAAAAGCAGTAGATCTGTTCTATGTGCGCTATTTCTATGCCTTCGGTTCTTAAGTCTTTAGCTTATTTTGTCACATAAACTGAAATTAGGCGAACTAATCGAGTTTTAGCAACCAGGAAATGGCGGAGCGATTTCTGCACATAGGAACTTTGATATATGATATGACATATCACATTTATTGTTTTGCAGTGTATAAACAGTTCAATGTTTTCATTAATAAACAGTTCAATATAAACAAAACCATGTATGATGTGTAACTAAACTCAGAAAAAAAAGGAACGTCCCTTTTTCAGGACCCTGTCTTTCAAAGATAATTCGTAAAAATCCAAATAACTTCACAGATCTTCATTGTAAAGGGTTTAAACACTGTTGTCACGCCCTGGCCTTATTATTCTTTGTTTTCTTGATTATTTTAGTTAGGTCAGGGTGTGACATGGGTAATGTTTATGTTTTGTTGGTTTTTGATGTTTATTTGGTAAAGGGGTTATGGGGTGTAAAATATGGTTTTGTGTTTAGTGTAGATGTCTAGCGTTGTCTATGTTGGTGAGTGATCTAGAAGAGTCTATGGTTACCTGAATGAGTTCCCAATTAGAGACAGCTGATGTCGGTTGTCTCTGATTGGGAGCCTTATTTAGGGTAGCCATAGGCTCTCATTAATTGTGGGTAATTGTCTATGTCAGAACGTTTGTAGCTTCACGGTCGTTTTGTTGTTTTGTTTGTTTGTAATAGTGTTTTTTCGTTCCATGTTCATCTTCGTTCGTTTCATTAAAAGAGAAGATGTATTCTTATCCAGCTGCGCCTTGGTCCTCATTCTCTCCAGTACACGATCGTGACAGAATTACCCACCATAGGACCAAGCGGCATGGAAGGCGGCAACAGGACATACCTACACAGGATCTCTGGAGTTGGGAGGAGGAATTGGAAGAAGATCCATGGGCACAACCTGGAGAATATCGCCTCCCTCGTGAAGAGCTGGAGGCAGCGAAAGCCGAGAGGAGGCGATATGAGGAGGCAGCACGGAGACAAGGCTGGAGACCCGTGAGTACACCCCAAAAATTTCTTGGGGGGGGCCTTAAAGGGAGGGTGGCGAAGTCAGGTAGGAAACCTGCGCCTACTCCCTGTACTTACCGTGGAGAGCGGGAGTACGGGCAGACACCGTGTTACGCAGTAGAGCGCACGGTGTCTCCTGTACGCGTGCATAGCCCGGTTCGGTACATTGCAGCTCCACGTATCGGCCGGGCTAGACTGAGCGTTGAGCCATATGTCATGAAGCCGGCCCAACGCATCTGGTCACCAGTGCGTCTCCTCGGGCCGGCGTACATGGCACCAGCCTTACGCATGGTGTCCCCGGTTCGCCTACATAGGCCGGTGCGGGTTATTCCACCTCCCCGCACTGGTCAGGCGACGGGGAGCATAGAACCAGGTAAGGTTGGGCAGGCTCGGCGTTCAAGGGAGCCAGTACGCCTGCACGGTCCGGTATTTCCGGCGCCACCTCCCCGCCCCAATCCAGTACCACCAGTGCCTCCTCCACGCACTAGCTATATGGTGCGTGTCTCCAGCCCTTTACCACCAGTGTCTAAACCACGCACCAAGCCTCCTGTGTGTCCCCAGAGTCCTGTGCGTCCTGTTGCTGCTCCCCGCACTAGCCCTGAGATGCGTGTCCCCAGCCCGGTGCCACCAGTCCCGGCACCACGCACCAGGCCTACAGTGCGCCTCAGCCGGCAGGAATCTGCCGTCTGCACAGCATTGACTGAACTGCTCGTCTCCCCAGCGCCATCTGAGCCATCCGTCTCCCCAGCGCCATCTGAGCCATCCGTCTCCCCAGCGCCATCTGAGCCATCCGTCTGCAATGAGCCTGCAAAGCCGCCCGTCTGCCATGAGCCTGCAAAGCCGCCCGTCTGCCATGAGCCCACTGAGCCGTCCGCCAGACAGGAGCCGCTAGAGCCGCCAGCCAGACAGGAGCCGCTAGAGCCGTCCGTCAGACAGGATCTGCCAGAGCCGCCAACCAGACAGGATCTGCCAGAGCCGCCAACCAGACAGGATCTGCCAGAGCCGCCAACCAGACAGGAGCAGCCAGATCAGTCAGCCAGCCATGAGCAGCCAGATCCGTCAGCTAGCCATGAGCAGCCAGATCCGTCAGCTAGCCATGAGCAGCCAGATCCGTCAGCTAGCCATGAGCAGCCAGATCCGTCAGCTAGCCATGAGCAGCCAGATCCGTCAGCTAGCCATGAGCAGCCAGATCCGTCAGCTAGCCATGAGCAGCCAGATCCGTCAGCTAGCCATGAGCAGCCAGATCCGTCAGCTAGCCATGAGCAGCCAGATCCGTCAGCTAGCCATGAGCAGCCAGATCCGTCAGCTAGCCATGAGCAGCCAGATCCGTCAGCTAGCCATGAGCAGCCAGATCCGTCAGCTAGCCATGAGCAGCCAGATCCGTCAGCCAGCCATGAGCAGCCAGATCCGTCAGCCAGCCATGAGCAGCCAGATCCGTCAGCCAGCCATGAGCAGCCAGATCCGTTAGCCAGCCATGAGCAGCCAGATCTGTCAGCCAGCCATGGGCTGTCCCTCAGTCCGGAGCTGCAGTCCCTCAGTCCGGAGCTGCAGTCCCTCAGTCCGGAGCTGCCATTCCTCAGTCCGGAGCTGCCATTCCTCAGTCCGGAGCTGCCCCTTCCCCTGGTGCTGCCCCTTACCCTGGTGCTGCCCCTTACCCTGGTGCTGCCCCTTACCCTGGTACTGTCCCTGACCCTAGTACTGCCCCTGATCCTGGTACTGCCCCTGACCCTGGTACTGCCTCTTACCCTGGTACTGCCCCTTAGTCTGGAACTGCCCCTGAATGCAATGGGGTTAATGTGGAGGGGGGTCGTTTGGAGGAGGCCTAGGAGGTGGTTAGGTACTGTGGTGACGTGGGGACTACGACCAGAGCCGGAGCCGCCACCGTGGAGGGGAGCACACCCAGACCCTCCCCTAGATTGTGTATGGTGCGCCCGGAGTTCGCGCCTCAAGGGGGGGGTTATGTCACGCCCTGGCCTTATTATTCTTTGTTTTCTTGATTATTTTAGTTAGGTCAGGGTGTGACATGGGTAATGTTTATGTTTTGTTGGTTTTTGATGTTTATTTGGTAAAGGGGTTATGGGGTGTAAAATATGGTTTTGTGTTTAGTGTAGATGTCTAGCGTTGTCTATGTTGGTGAGTGATCTAGAAGAGTCTATGGTTACCTGAATGAGTTCCCAATTAGAGACAGCTGATGTCGGTTGTCTCTGATTGGGAGCCTTATTTAGGGTAGCCATAGGCTCTCATTAATTGTGGGTAATTGTCTATGTCAGAACGTTTGTAGCTTCACGGTCGTTTTGTTGTTTTGTTTGTTTGTAATAGTGTTTTTTCGTTCCATGTTCATCTTCGTTCGTTTCATTAAAAGAGAAGATGTTTTCTTATCCAGCTGCGCCTTGGTCCTCATTCTCTCCAGTACACGATCGTGACAACTGTTTCCCATGCTTGTTCAATGAACCATAAACAATTAATGAACATGCACCTGTGGAACAGTCGTTAAGACACTAACAGCTTACAGATGGTAGGCAATTAAGGCCACAGTTATGAAAACTTAGGACACTAAAGAGGCCTTTCTTCTGACTCTGAAAAACACCAAAAGAAAGATGCCCAGGGTCCCTGCTCATCTGCGTGAATGTGCCTTAGGCATGCTGCAAGGAGGCATGAGGACTGCAGATGTGGCCAGGGCAATAAATTGCAATGTTCGTACTGTGAGACGCCTAAGACAGCGCAACAGAGAGACAGGACGGACAGCTGATCATTCTCGCAGTGGCAGACGACTTGTAACAACACCTGCACAGGATTGGTACATCCGAACATCACACCTGTGAGACAGGTACAGGATGGCAACAACAACTGCCCGAGTTACACCAGGAATGCACAATCCCTCCATCAGTGCTCAGACTGTCTGCAATAGGCTGAGAGAGGCTGGACTGAGGGCTTGTAGGTCTGTTGGCAGGTCCTCACAGGTCCTCACCAGACATCACCGTCGCCTATGGGCACAAACCCACTGTCGCTGGACCAGACAGGACTGGCAAAAAAGTGCTCTCCACTGACGAGTCGCGGTTTTGTCTCACCAGGGCTGGTGATCGGATTTGCGTTTATTGTCAAAGGAATGAGCGTTACACCGAGGCCTGTACTCTGGAGCGGGATCGATTTGGAGGTGGCGGGTCTGTCATGGTCTGGGGCGGTGTGTCACAACATCATCGGACTGAGCTTGTTGTCATTGCAGGCAATCTCCACGCTGTGCGTTACAGGGAAGACATCCTCCTCCCTCATGTGGTACCCTTCCTGCAGGCTCATCCTGACATGACCCTCTAGCATGACAATGCCACCAGCCATACTGCTCATTCTGTGTGTGATTTCCTGCAAGACAGGAATGTCAGTTTTCTGCCATGATCAGCGAAGAGCCCGGATCTCAATCCCATTGAGCACGTCTGGGACCTGTTGGATCGGAGGGTGAGGGCTAGGGCCATTCCCCCCAGAAATGTCAAGGAACTTGCAGGTGCCTTGGTGGAAGAGTGGGGTAACATCTCACAGCAAGAACTGGAAAATCTGGTGCAGTCCACGAGGAGGAGATGCACTGCAGTACTTAATGCAGCTGGTGGCCACACCAGATACTGACTGTTACTTTTGATTTTGATCCCCCCTTTGTTCAGGGACACATTATTCCATTTCTGTTAGTCACATGTCTGTGGAACTTGTTCAGTTTATGTCTCAGTTGTTGAATCTTGTTATACAAGAATTATACAAGAATTTTGTCATACAAATATTTACACATGTTAAGTTTGTTGAAAATAAACGCAGTTGACAGTAAGATGACGTTTCTTTTTTTGCTGAGTTCATTTGTCATTTTAAAGTGTTTTTTATGGTTGTAAAGGTGAGGAATGCAAATGCCACAGCAATTCAAGAACATCCCATTGTTTTCTGGAATTATTCCTAAAGTTTGGAAAGCAGGACATGTATTTCCTCGTCACAAGGTTGGGAACCCTATTGACCTAAACATCTACCGCCCTATATCAAAGCTTTCATGTTTGACAAAAATATTAGAAGCATTGATACTCTCAACTTCTCTCCTTGATATTTTTTTTACCCCCTTTTCTCCCCAGTTTCTCGATATCCAATTGGTAGTTACAGTCTTGTCCCATCATAAACAACTCCCATTAGGACTCGGGAGAGGCGAAAGTTGAGAGCCATGCGTCCTCTGAAACACCACCCTACCAAGCCGCACTGCTTCTTGACACACTGCTTGCTTAACCCGGAAGCCAGTCGCACCAATGTGTTGGAGGAAACAGCATACAACTGGCGACTGAAGTCAGCGTGCATGAGACCGGCCAGCCACAAGGAGTCACTAAAGCGCGTTGGGACAAGGACATCCCGGCCGGCCAAACCCTCCCTTAACCCGGACGACGCTGGGCCAATTGTGTGCAGCCTCATTGGTCTCTCGGTCGCGGCCGGCTGCGACACAACCTTTCTCCTTCTTAACCAGGAACTGTATCTTAAATACATATCAGTCTGGATTTAGACTGGAACATAGTACCATTCTGCTGAATCACAATGATATTGAATGCTTTTTTTTTAAACAAAAAAATGCAAAAAAGCGTTCAAAAGCATTCTATACTGTGGATCATTCATCTTGATTGCATAGACTGTTCTCTGTCGGACTTGATAGCAATGCTCTTGATTCAAAATGTACTTCAGTGATAGATCTCAATGTAAATTTGCTGACTGTGTCAACTCAATTCTTCGAGGTCACTAAAGGTATTCCTCAAGGGTTCATTTCCAGGCTAGTATTATTCACACTATATACAGTATAAACTATATGGGCCATTCTGTCTGTTCTTGCTCGGACAAGGCTTATTTGTCCAAGGCTTACTTGTCCAAGGCTTACTTACTACTGTATATACATTATATTGTTTCCTTAGTGAAAAACTGTCAGCTACACATCTATGCTGATGATACTGTGCTGTACTCATCTGCCTCTTCTGTGAACTAGGCTATACCTAATCTACAGACTGCTTTTCATGTCAAAAGCACTTGTTGAGCTTAAACTGGTACTGAATGCGGACAAAACAAAGTACTTACATATCTGCACGTTAAATGGAGCTCAAGTTGAGCGAATCCCCTCATTTACAGAGCATTCGAAAAGTATTCAGTCCCCTTGACTTTTTCCACATTTTGTTACATTACAACCTTATTCTAAAATGTATTAAATAAAATGAATTCCTCATAAATCTACACACAATACCTCATAATGACAAAGCAAAAACAGGTTTTTAGACTTGTTTGCAAATGTATTAAAAATAGAAGACCCTTCGTTATGAGACTCGAAATTGAGCTCAGGTACATCCTGTTTCCATTGATCATCCTTGAGATGTTTCTACAACGTGATTGGAGTCCACCTGTGGTCAATTTAATTGATTGGACATTATTTGGAAAGGCACACACCTGTCTATTTCAGAGCAAAAACCAAGCCATGATGTTGAAGGAATTGCCCGTAGAGCTCCGAGACAGGATTTGTGTTAAGGCACAGATCTGGGGAAGGGTACCAAAACATTTCTGCAGCATTGAAGGTCCCCAAGAACACAGTGGCCTCCATTATTCTTAAATGGAAGAAGTTTGGAACCACCAAGACTCTTCCTAGAGCTGGCCGCCCGGCCAAACTGAGCAATCGGGGGATTAGGGCCTTGGTCAGGGAGGTGACCAAGAATTTGATGGTAACTTTGATGGTAACTCTGACCTACTGGGAATGTGATGAAAGAAATAGAAGCTAAAAACGTATTCTCTCTACTATTATTCTGACATTTCACATTATTAAAATAAAGTGGTGATCCTAACTGACCTAAGACAGGGAATTTTTACTTGGATTAAATGTCAGGAATTGTGAAAAACTGAGTTTAAATGTATTTGGCTAAGGTGTATGTAAACTTCCGACTTCAACTGTATCTCTGTGATCTGTATCAAAAAGTGGGCTGGCCGTCTCTGACAAGTCATAGAACTTAATATTGTTTTATTTACAAAGTTCTCATGCTAAAACTGCCATATTACCTCACATCGCTCATAACCTACAGAAGTTCAAAATACTTTAACTCGCTCACAGAAATGGCTAACTGTTGACATTCATCTTGTTGCCACTTATTTACAGGTAACTGACTGACATAAAAAAGGAAACACTTCAGTAAATGAGCGATATAAAATTATATTTAAAGCAGTTGCTTCCACACAGGTGTGGTTCCTGAGTTAATTAAGCAATTAACATCCTATCATGCTTAAGGTAATTGTGACGAAGCTGACTCAGTAGCACTCGTCACGAATGCTCATTATTTAATTATTCTTACAAATTGTTTAGTGCATTCATGTTTCCCCATATCTACTAATTCATTTATCCTAAGTGTTCTGTGTATACTGTTGTTCTTTTCCTCTTTTGCCAGTATCATGGGAAGGCTAATTATGTGTTGAGGAAATGTTTGGTCGAGTTGCATTGTGACGCTTTTCAGTTTCATATTTAAATGCAGACATTTACCATTTTGCAATTCACCCAGTGTGTACAATATGTAAATGTGGGTACAATGTTACATGATTTAATATGTCATATTTGGGTAAAGAGCTCCATGGTTAATGATATGGTCCATAGGGAGGAGCCATAGGTATAAAGGTACCTGTTCAACCTGTGAGCAGGAGGGATGTTCTAGCTCTGGTATGTGAGCTGGGTGGGGAGGTTGTCCATAGCCTGGTATACCCTAAACTGATTTAGTTGGTTTGAAAGGGTAGGTCTGATTGAGGCTTAGGGTTTCGATTTATATTAAAAACTTGCATTTTGAGAGTCTGCTCATTTAGTAAATACTTTTGTAGATTTAGTACATTTTCATTGAATTTCGTCATTCACCGGGAACCACCTTTCACTGTTAATAAACTGGACTCTATTTTGCACCTGATTCTGCTGCCTTCTGCTACTTATTGCCCATAAGGGGCTGCTCCAACATCCGGTCCCTTTGACAGTCATGTATAAAAATGCCAAGTTGCCCATTAATTTGGCTACCATGGCTAGAAGAAATCTCAGTGACTTTGAAAGAGGGGTCTCAAAGGAGCATTACGTGTGTGTGTGTGTGTGTCTCAGTCATCAGATCTCAACACAATTTAACACTATTGGGAGATTCTGGAGCATTGCCCGAGACAGCGTTTTACACCACCATCAACAAAACACAAAATTATGGAATTTCTCTGGAAGAGAAAGCTTTCAGTGATGCCAGAGCGATTGATGAGGCTCTTCAAAGAATAACCTCAGCAGCAGGGAGGGTCAGCCCCAGCAGTCAGCTGGCTCAGGCACCAGGGCAACAGGAAGAAGAGGGATCAGATGGAGCAGAAGCACCAGCAGTAGTGCCACAAACGTCTGCTGTTTGGATGCTGTTTGACGAGAGAGCAACTGGGGATGCAGCACGAAGGAATCCCTCAGCAGATTCCATAATGGCGGTCTGATCCTATTTGGAGGAGTCCCTCCTCGAAAGATCTGCAGATACTCTGAGCTGGTGGAAGAACAAGGCCTCGTTCTACCCACAGCTTACTAAAGTCATGACAGGGAGACTCTGCATAGTGGCCACATCCGAGGGTCTTCTCGAAAACGTGACAAATAATTACTGAGAGAAGAAACCGCATCAGCCCCTCGAAAGTGAGGCAGCTTGCATTTCTGAATGCAAATCTCTCATAAAAGCAAAATATGGTCAGCATTGCTGTGTGCTGCTGGTTATAACATGGCAATAAAGAAGAGAGAGAAAAGAGGGACCAGTTTAATGTTTTAAATGGGATGCTGTAGTTTTCAAAATTGTTATTATTTTTCTTTGATATGGTGCAATATTCTATTATTATGTTGTTCAGATTGTATTCGTTTTGAATGGTTAGATTTATATGCACTTTGTTAATATACATTAAACAGTTAGACTTTAAATGCAAATGTTTAATAGCATCCATTTTCATAACAAACCAATGCATTTTAAATACATTGTGGTTAAGGTAGAGTATGACTTCATTTAATAATTTAATTAGAATTGTTTTAACACCAATCGTAGTCAAACTATGGCAAACTGTTTGACTTGAAAAAATACGAAACATATTTTTTAAAGAGCTGTTTGGGAGCCAAAAGAGCCGTCTCTTTTTGGTAAGCTGAGCCGAAAGAGCCGGAATGCCCATCACTAGTGGTGTCCCAACGCCCTATTAAAATACTTTATTTTGGTGTTTACTTTATTTTGTCAGTTACCTGTAGGTGAAACGGCCTTTAGGTTTTACGTGCCGCATACATGGAATGAATTTCAGGACACTCTGAGATTAGACTGCCCAGTACCTTTCGGTCATTTCACGGCATTGGTGGGAGACATGTTCACAGAGTAGTGTACGTGTTTTTTGTAATTTACTTCTGATATCTTGATGGGCCGGGGAAACTGTTTGGTTGATTGCATTTCGTATTAATACTGTATGTGTTTTTTTTTATTCTTCAGGGCTCATTTGTAAAAGAGACTTGGGTATCAATATGACTCTCTGTTGAAATAAAGGTTAAATAAAGTCTGGTGAGTTAGCGGATAAGTCAGGTTGCTGTCAACCAAGTGGTTGTGAGTTCAAATCTGAGGTGAGGTTGAGGTCCCTAGTGTGCTCACTGTTTAGTTGAACATGCACAATGTATGTCATGTTAATTAACAGTGTAATGCAAACCAAAGCTTTCTAAAAAGGCTCCAGTAACCTAATGTTGTAGGAACCTACTGTTAACTTGACAAAAAGACATCACACAAACATTAGCCAGTGATGTTCATATAACCATTAGCCAGTGATGTTCATATAACCATTAGTCGCTGATGTTCATATGATGTCCTGTCAAAAACATTCTTGCAACTTTCTCTCTCCAAATGTTCTGATATCCATTGTCTGTGACATGGAAGAAACGTTTTTCCAGTGAGATTTTAAAAACACGAATGTGATGTTCCCACAGTAACGTTACCAACGTTACCACAGTAACGTTGTAGACCAAGTTGTAACCTGATTGGAATGTTCCCTAAAGGTTTGGGAGTTTGTCCAAACCACTACTTAACCCTGACTAACTTAACCGCAATAAACCATCCATTTGATTCATTATGACCATTGGCTGTGCCCCACAGTCCCTCGCCAATCCGTAAACTTAATGGAAGTGTACAATATCTACAACTGCTGTTCCATGCGGAATGAGACCATCAGCTGGACAGCACTTTCTGTTAAATCAATACCGTCTGTTCTGTTTAATGTACACTCCTTCAGCGTGGCAATAAAGACGATGAATCAGGAAATCAGTCACGTTCTGACTGGTATAATTATGTTTAATAATATAATCAACCCAAGAGTTGACCTTACTCTGCATTCAGACACGATAAAAGCATTCCTGTCATGCTTATCAAAGCTGAACCAGCATTACCAACCATATACAGTAGTGGGCTATCCTATTCCTGCTCCTATTGCCAGCACAGCGAAATCAATGGCCAAAGCGGCCGTGGAAGCGCTAAAAAATACAACACTGCTGCCTCCACGTATCCAAAGGCATTAAACTTATTTTATGATCATGTTTTGTATTTCTGTTTTGCATTTCGTAGTTGTATATTATGTGTATATTTTTGTAACTACAGGGCTCATCTGTAAGAGAGACCATGATCTAAGCATGACTTCCTGTCAAAACAAAGGTAAAACATTTTTTTTAAAGAATGACTGATTGAATAGATGTAATATGGTCTTAGGTATCTAATAATATTTTTCCACTGTGGGGCGGAGCTAGAATCAAACATTATGTTTTCATGAAAAACCTGGTTCCACATCATTCAAAATAAAGTCAATTCATACTTTATTTGTCACATGCGCCGAATACAACAAGTGTAGACCTTACCGTGAAATGCTTACTTACATGCCCTTAACCAATAGTGCAGTTCAAGAAGAGTTAAGAAAATATTTACCAAATAAACTAAAGTAAAAAATAATAAAAAGTAACACAATAAAATAACAACAACGAGGCTATATACAGGGGGAACCAGTACAGAGTCAGTGTACGGGGGTACAGGTAAGTTGAGGTAATTTGTACATGTAGGTACAATTAGAGAGTAGCAGCAGTGTACAAAACAATGTAAATAGTCCGGTGGCCATTTGATTAATTGTTCCGCAGTCTTATGGCTTGGGGGTAGAAGCTGTTCAGGAGCCTTTTGGTCCAAGACTTGGTGCTTGCCGTACCGCTTGCCGTGCGCAAGCAGAGAAAACAGTCTATGACTTGGGTGACTGGAGTCTCTAACAATTTTATGGACTTTCCTCTGACACTGCTTATTATATAGGTCCTGGATGGCAGGAAGCTTGGCCCCAGTGATGTACTGGGCCGTACGCACTACCCTCTGTAGTGCCTTACTGTCAGATGCCGAGCAGTTAACATACCAGGCGGTGATGTAACCGGTCAGGATGGTCTCGATGGTGCAGCTGTAGAACTTTTTGAAGATCTGGGGACACATGCCAAATCTTTTCAGTCTCCTGAGGGGGAAAAGGTGTTGTCGTGCTCTTCACAACTGTCTTTGCGTGTTTGGACCATGATAGTTCATTGGGGATGTGGACACCAAGGAACTTGAATCTCTCGACCCGCTCCACTACAGCCCCGTCAAAGTTAATGTGGGTCTGTTTGGCCCGCCTTTTCCTGTAGTCCACAATTAGCTCCTTTGTCTTGCTCACATTGAGGGAAAGGTTGTTGTCATGCCACCACACTGCCAGTTCTCCGACCTCCTCCCTATAGGCTGTCTCATCATTGTCGGTGATCAGGCCTACCACTGTTGTGTCGTCAGCAAACTTAACGATGGTGTTGGAGTTGTGTTTGGCCATGCAGTCGTGATTGAACAGGGAGTACAGGAGGGAACAAAGTACAAACCCCTGAGGGGCCCCAGTGTTGAGGATCAGCGTGGCAGACCTGTTGTTGCCAACCCTTACCACCTGGGGATGGCCCATCAGGAAGTCCAGGATCCAGTTGCAGAGGGAGGTGTTTAGTCCCAGGGTCGTTAGCTTAGTGATGAGCTTCGTGGGCACTATGGTGTTGAACGTTGAGCTGTAGTCAATGAACAGCCTTCTCACATAGGTGTTCCTTTTGTCCAGGTGGGAAAGGGCCGTGTGGAGTGTGATTGAGATTGTGTCATCTGTGGATCTGTTGGGGTGGTATGCGAATTGGAGTGGGTCTAGGGTACCCGGGAGGATGCTGTTGATGTGAGCCATGACCAGCCTTTCAAAGCACTTCATGGCTACCGACGTGAGTGCTACAGGGTGGTAATCATTTAGGCAGGTTACCTTCGCTTCCTTGGGCACAGGGACTATGGTGGTCTGCTACATGTAGGCATTACAGACTCGGTCAGGGAGAGGTTGAAAATGTCAGTGAAGACACTTGCCAGTTGGTCCGTGCATGCTTTGAATACACATCCTGGTAATCTGTCTGGCCCTGTGTTTTTGTGAATGTTGACCTGTTTAAAAGTCTTGCTCACATCGGCTACCGAGAGCATTATCACACAGTCATCCAGAACAGCTGGTGCTTTTGTGCATGCTTCAGTGTTGCTTGCTTCGAAGCGAGCATAAAAGGCAATTAGCTCATTTGGTAGGCTCACGTCACTGGGCAGCTCGCGTCTGGGTTTCCCTTTGTAGTCCGTAATAGTTTTCAAGTCCTGCCACATCCGACGAGCATCAGAACCGGTGTAGTAGGATTCAATCTTATCCCTGTATTGACGATTTGCTTGTTGATGGTTCGTCTGAGGGCATAGCGGGATTTCTTACAAGTGTCATGACGTTACCTGCGTGGGTATAGCAAACCCCATCCCCCTCTCCCTGCCTCTCCCTTTCCACCACAACCCATGCGGTGATCACAGAGAGATGTCGTAAATTCCTGAGAATCTCCCCACCACAAACAGTATTAAGACATAGGGTAAACTTTCAGGACAAAGGAATTCTCTTCCACCTCACAGAACTTGAGGTACGAACATATTTCATGTTCCTGCCAAAGTAGGAAAGATTGGTGAAGATCCTAGCTATTAACATGTCCATTTGTCCCCATGTGGGAAACTCAGGAGAGACTGTGGGACCACATTACCATACCGCTGTTTATATAATAACCTCAGATATGAGGTTTACATCTGTTTGTTGTATAAAATGAATGAGTGAGTATGATACTGTTTGTATAATTGTGTAATATGATTTTGGACTGTTTAATTAAGAAAAATACAAATACCTTTTTGATTTGAACTAAATCCAAGGACCGCCCTGAGCCCAGTATGGGTCAGAGACCATGGGACCACCCCTCTCTGCTATCTGAATAAAACCCAACTCCTAAGAAATTACCATTATGACCATGTTTCTCTCAATCACGAGAGGACAAAGGTTGCAGACCAGCTTACCTCGATAACGAGAGGGCCAAGGTTTGAGACCAGACTGCTGAATCTTTTAACCATCCCACGTGGTTAAAACTCTTATACGAATCATAACAAGTCTTTGATATTGACTTCTAGTCTGCAGCTAGGAATTCGGTATCATTGAACGCGAAGAAAGACAACCGCCGAAACAATCATTCTATAACGAATGTCCCTCTGAACAATCCACAATAGCCAAGACAGAGACCGACGAATCTCCAACAAAAACGAACTTCTCTCCAACGATCAAGACGACACACACACTGAACGTAACTATATATATATTGATTGCATTTGTTCCCGAATGAGTGAGCGTTCATGTGTAAGGATTAGCATGTCAATTGTTATAGTTATGGACTCTGTAGTGAATTATTAGTCGAACGCAACTTTCCCTTTGTCTAACAGCCGCCATGCCGGTTCAGCCCACTAGGGTATATTGCTCCCATCATTTCATGTAACTATTTTAAGTTTGTTTGTTTGTTTATGCATTTCTGTGAATCAATTAGTTAGTAATAAATAAATGATTTAAGACAATTGATGTATGGATGACTCATAGTGAAGACTGGGTTCGTGCAGATAATCAACGATTTACGACGTTTGGAATGAGACTGACGAGGTAGAGTAAATAAATCATTAATTAGAAGACTATTGATCAGATATGAAAATATTTGAAAGGTTATATTGGGAAATTATAACTTTGTAATCTAATAACTTTCCTTGGTGCCCTCAAATTCATAGTTAATTGGTTACGTTATTACTCAAGTGATAGCGTAAGCACTAATTACAGGAATATATGATAAAAACTATAAATCTTCAATTTAACGATAGCAAAGACACGACATATATGACGCCCCCTGGGAGGAATCTAAGATAGAATTAGACTCTGCTGTGTAATTCCAAATATCAATTGTGCAAACAGAAATTGTACAAACAGACTGCTTTCTATAAAAATTGGTTGCGTGTGTGTATTCCTATTTGAAGAGGCTACATTGCGCCTCCGGTAGCGGTCTTTTAGCGTCAGAGCAGTGAGTGGTAAATTCCAGACTTAGTCCGTTAGGCCAAACGGTACTATGTCTGTCGGTCAATATTAACTTCTAGAGCCAATAAGGTTAGAAATTAGAAGATATTCGTTCGGTGACCGAGCCGAAGTAAATTGTCTGCCCACCACACTAAACCAGTGTGGACTGACTACAGGCAAACCCTATTATGTACTGTGTCGCTCCGGTCAACATAGCGCTAGCAAAGTAGGCCGAATGGTTTAAGGTGAGACGTCACTAGTAAACCTAACTTCTCCATGGCGAGAGGGACCCTATTTTCTGCTTAGAACGTGATATTTCTGAACAATGTAAGCTAGCACGAGGTGGGAAATCCACGAGATGCATGCTAACATAGAGGGATTTTTTTTTTTCACGTTCTGTGTCCGTTTAAATTCCTCCGCCTCGCGCGACAAAAGTCCCGCCCTTTGTACTTCCGTTTGATTTCCGCATCCTGGTGGTAAAGAACCGCAAGTACATCCCTTAAAAGGAGTGGCGAATATCCAAACGTGGATCACGTTTAAATAATCCAGCAATATCAATTGTTTGGGTCTCATTCAATTTATTTATTTAAATTGTCGGACATACCTTTCTAGGTTCTTCCAATTAAATGAGACATCTTAAACTTCTCATATTAACCTAGATTAAGCACTTCTCAGGTTAATTAAAGTTTAATTCACAAATTGCCTATACAGGTTTGATTTATCATTAAATTGATCAATCAGTAAAATTTGGGTTTTTCAAAACCCAGTCAGTAATCCACTACTGACAGAAGCCCCGCCCCAGCGGGAATCCCATGTGGTTTCGGCCTTAGGGAGAAGTGCCACAGTGTTGAATGTTCCAAACATTTGGTCTACTGTTCACACTTATGATATCCAATCAACAGAGATTGTATGGATTATCGTCTCATTCAATTTAATAAGTTAAATTGTTGAACATAATTTAATGTTCTTCCAATCAAATGAGACACTTTTAAACTTATCATATTAACCTAGATGAAGCCACATCTCATGTTAATTAAAGTTTAATACCCAGATAGCCTACAAAGGTAGGATTAATCATTGGCATTGATTAATTAATTTAATTTGCTTTTGCAAATTCATTCACGTCCAACTTCCACAGTACTGTCCAGTACTGATAGCTCATTAACGTCTATAAAAAGATTAAAACTTGTCTTTGCAGCTTCCAATATATTCCAAAACCAAATTTAGGAAAAACATTTTTCCTTTCAAAATGTTCTAATAATGTGCAAGCCATCAGAGGGGGTAATCCCCACCCGCCCGCTAATTAGTGAACCTCCACCCGCAAATGTATTGATCTCTGACCTCAGCAGCGATACCAACACTAATTATGCCCTTCGTGGAAAAGCAGACAACAGCGCTTTCCAAAATCAACCATCAGGCGCAGGCCTCGTAAATGTTCTCTCCAGTCTAGCCCTGATGTCTTGCCACCCGAGATTGGCATCTGTCCAATACCGCAGTGCACAGCTGAAGCACGAGCAGGTGATGGTAGACATGGAGGGACAGGTGGAGAGAACCAGGAAACTAATGACAAATGCAGAAAATGGAAAAATTCTGCTAGCTATGGAGCTGCGCTTGAAAACTGAACAATTAAATAAAATTGCAAAAACGTATGACGATGAACAAGCACAAGCTCTTCAACAAAATCGTTTTCTACAGGAACAAAATCAAATGCTACAGGAACAACTCGATTTAGCCAAAACTAAATACAATGATGTCCACGGAAAACTAGATAAATCTGAAGAGTTATCTACAAACAGGAGCGCTCAACTTGATAACATGCATGCAGTTATGTTGAACGTTACTCAAAATAACACGGTTCTACTCAAAACGCTGCAGACCAAAGACGATCAGTTAATGAACATAAGGTCAAAGTTGGATGACAAATCAGCAGAACTCATTGAAGTCGCTGACCAAATGAATGATGAGAGAACTCAGGTGATGAAGATGGAAATATTGATTTCTAAGCAATCAGCGGAAATCTCATCACTGAATCTCTCGCTCCGTACTCGAGACCTCTATTTGCAAACCATGACAGATAAGTTTGAGACTGAAAGGAGCAAGTGTGACACTCACGTGTCCAAAATCAGTACTCTAAGCGCTCAAATGGACTCTGCAATGGAGCAGAATACCACCCTTAGGTACCATCTGGATGAAGTCCAGAATGGTCACGCTCTACAGCGCGACTACCAATCCAAGCAACCGGAGCCCTGTACTCACAGGAGTAAAGACGATAGGTTTCAGACCTTGCCTCCCTCATGTGTCCCTCAGTCTTCTCCTCTTGGCCATTCGGCACTGAGTAATATTGCACCTCTTGGCCAACAACAACAAGGCTTGGCTTCTTCTCTTGACCTTTCGGCCCCAATCTCTCCACAGGATGAAGCCAACCCTCTCCGCCCGCTTGGCGTGGAATACCTTGACAAACTCGTCAAGTATTTCCCCACCTTTGATCCCGTTCCAGGTCAGCCAAACGATACTGAGACGTTCCTAACTGACATAGAGGACGCGTTGGATGGCTACCCGAACGCTGCAGCTTCTGACAGGGTTTACCTATTGAAGCGAACGTCAAATAGACACGTGACAAGGTTCATTCGTCTACAACAGCAACACGTGCTAAATGACTACGCTAAACTTGCCACAGCTTTGAAAGTAGAATTCAGTGGTTCTGCGACTCGCAAACACAATAGCTCACTGGCTAACACCGTCAAACACGCTCGGAACGAACACCCACAAGCTTACTATCATAGGCTTCGTTCAGCTTACTTTGGCCTACTCACTGAAACAGGCATGGAAGACCTGTTACCTTTTAAACAAATGTTCCTGTCGAACATGTATCCTACCTTCATTACCTACTTGGGCCCTGCCGCCCACGTTGGCTTGCCTATCTTACAACTCAGAGAGCTTGCAAGCACAGCTTTTGAGGCATCAAAAGTTCACAACGCTAAGAGCCCTGACCACTCGGTTTTGAAGTTTGACCAGGAGCACTCACTCCAGCTAGAGGGTGCATTATCAGGTATTGGAGCGTTGAGAGATGACGCACAACAACAGTTTCTACCACGAAACCATGATTCCAATAACCTCCGCGGTCGAAATAACTGTAAAGTACGTCGCAATCAACATGACTACCGCTACAATCGACCTGTTCGCTACGTTCCTGCACCCAACCCACACAAAGTGTCAGAGCACAAGGGTAACAAAGGGTTGAAGGACAATCAAAACGTAGACCAATGTTCCCCAGAAGTTCCACTACGGGAAGAACTAAAGCGAGAACAATTTGAGGAAAGGGTAAAAGATAAGTCACAAGGACTAGACGGGGAATTACCGGACACCAGGTCCGCAGGAATTAACACCCTTAGCAAGGACGTTAAAGTTCAAATTTCTCCCGCTCGCATTCAAGACCCTATCCAGGGCCCGCTTGATCAAGAAACAAGCCCCCGGGCTTTGTCTATAGACTCTGATACAAGGTTGCGAAGAAAAAGGTCAAACGCTTCGTTAAAGCCAAGCCCACTCAAAATCGTAAAAATCAATCTGCTTCCACCTTGAACAGAAATGGCACATCACGTCGTTGCGAACAATCACTCCACTTTGTGGGGAATATGTCCACTAACCACGAATCTAAACGCCCGTACCTGGAAACAGTCCTGGAGGACTGCTTAACTTGCCATGCGCTAATTGATTCGGGTGCGACAATATCACTCATCTCTCAAACATTGTTTGATGATCTCAAAAAGGCTTTGAAGCCAACTAAACGTTGGTTAAAAGCGGAACGATGCGACACTACACTTCGAGGAGTCACTCAGACTACCTCGGCTCTCACATTGAGAGTCATGCTGAAACTACACTTCAAGGACGTATCGCTCATTCACCCTGTGTATGTCACCAGCCTCGAAACCGTACCCCTGCTACTTGGAGCAGACTTGATGGATCGGTTACTCCCATTGATGGATTGGAAAACCAACCAGGTATGGTCACAGGCCACCCTGCCTTCTCCACTGACCACACTGTCTTCCCCTAACGCTAGCTGCAACGCAGTCAGTCACGAGGGATATCTGTCAAAAGCACCCCTTGGGAAAAAGACGTTTAAAAACCTCTTGGGGCAGAATCCGATCCAAGGAGATATTACAATATCTCGACACATTCCATCAGCCAACCTGATGGACCATTCTTTTCGTGACTTCGAGCCAGCTGTCTCTGTTAATAAGCAACTTCCCTCCTCCGTGCAGTCGTGCAATACGGTAGTTGAGATGAACTCCTCTTGCCCTTCAGACATTTCCGCAAGCACTGCGGCCGTCTCAGCAAGAAAAACATCGATGCGCAGAGTATACTCTGCTTCCGATGATACACCTTCCGCTTTGTTGGGGACTGTCACCCCTTACAATGACACTATAGGCGTCAGTCCAGCAACTGACCCGATGATTCCCACTGGTGAAACACTTGGCGATATCACAGACCGATATGCTTGTCTCAGTTCGCAGGTACTGAAGAGATTAGCACACGCGGAAGTGGTGGTGACTGACATGCCTCGACAGCCACTGAGCTTTTTGAAGCACAAACACCAGGAGATTTGGTTGAAAGGTTACAGCCATTCTCATAACAACGCGGCCGCTGACAACTCGTACATCGGGTCCGATCTTTTCATTTGCGCCTCGGACACCAACACCACCCGCGGGTGGGGGGGTCCCGAGACACAAAGGGGGGGAATAGTAGCCCAGACCCATGATGAGCCTCATCGAGGCCGGTGGGGGGGTCAAGACTACGGACAACACCGTACGAGGCCGCCAGAGCATAAATCAAATCTAGTTGTAAACTCCCCTATGAGAACATTGAGGAGCAGACAGGCCCCTAGACAGGGATTATCTTAGAGCACATCTAAAATAGTACTGAGGTGTACCACACTGGTCGTAAAGGAAGTCCAGTGGACTTGTCCACCTCCAAAACAAATGGCAACAATAATCATTCCTTGCCATGTGTAGGTTCAACTACAATACAACTAGTAAAATGCTCCAATCATGTGTGCCGGTAGTATAATATTTCAGAATAAATCGGTAGGATAACTGGTCCCTTTGAGCACCAGTACCAATACCAGCAACAGTCAGTCTAGCTACAATCAGTAAGGAGGTTAGAGACCTAACCAATCAAATTACCCTTGACAATAGCGACATAGGAGTCACTCAGAGTGCAACACAGGGAAGGGAATCTCCAGTGCACTCTTCCAATGGTTAACACACATGCCACTAATAAATAGAATCCTTCATACAGGAGGAAAATTATTAGAATCATTAACCATGATCACACCACGTACGACAGGTCCAATACTTATAGTACTTCCGTCGTGAGGTTAGCTCCTCCGTGGATAACATAGCTATGAAATAGACTTCATACCTATCACCACTACAATAGTGGAAGACACAGTGACTTAGTAAAAACTACTACAGACTCCCTCAACACCAATTCTGACTGACCCTCAGGCATTGACCTGAAAATTACCTGACTACGTCAGACTCATTCTGAACAAGTTGTAATCTGCCAGGATACTTGGTTTTCTTCCCTTGACATGCGCGCTTGTTTAAGCATAAACGCACATGCACAACGGAACATCCAATTAGGATTTATGCTAGGATCACTTAAGGGTCCAAGCAAAATACCAGCCTTAGAAAAGTTGAATATTTACTTCTAGGCCTTTGTCTCTACAGCACTCACCAGTTTTCTTCCCAGAAGTCCATAGGTCATCCCTGTAGACTGCCCAAAACTAGTGCCTTACAGCTGTAAAGTTATCATATAGTTATCAACTTAGGATAGTGCCTAAGCAACACACCAAGTAGGAAAACCCTAGATATGGCATTAGAGACAATGCCATGATAGTCATTTTGCCAGAACATTGGACGTATATAGAATACAGTCCAATTAGATGATTTTCGTGTTTGAACTATATTTTGTTTTTGTTTTGTTTATGCTTTCATTCCTTTTCGGTTCAGTTCCTTTGACATTTAGGAAGTGATAGAGCCATAAACAACTTCCCCATACAACATTCACTTAGTGCCACAACGCCGCTCATTGGGGAATGAATGTAATTATATATATATTTCATGAGTGTGTGTGCGTTGTTAACATCTGCCTAAGTTACTGCTCAGAACTTCCAGTCTGGACGACAACCAGACGACGGGTCCGGAACGGCGACCCCAAATCCTGACACCCACGGCCCATCCTTGTGGCGGCATGCCCGCTGTCAGAGAGCCTACCAAGGTAAACCACCAAGGGGGGGACCACAACGGCGATCACCAACCAGGACATCCCCTGGCCCTCCCTGGGGTACTTTGCAGCTTCCAGGGAACCTACCAAGGTACATCACTAGAAGGGACCTCAACGGCGATCACCAACCGGACATCAACTGCCATCCTTGTGGTGGACTGCTCCGCTTTCAGAGAAGCCTACCAAGTTCAACCACCAGAGGGGACTGCAACGATGATCTACAAGCAGGACACCACGTGTTCATGATTTTATGTTGATTTGTAACTTGCAGGACAAACAAGATCCAAACCACCAGGGGGGGTATGTCATGACGTTACCTGCGTGGGTATAGCAAACCCCATCCCCCTCTCCCTGCCTCTCCCTTTCCACCACAACCCATGCGGTGATCACAGAGAGATGTCGTAAATTCCTGAGAATCTCCCCACCACAAACAGTATTAAGACAGAGGGTAAACTTTCAGGACAAAGGAATTCTCTTCCACCTCACAGAACTTGAGGTACGAACATATTTCATGTTCCTGCCAAAGTAGGAAAGATTGGTGAAGATCCTAGCTATTAACATGTCCATTTGTCCCCATGTGGGAAACTCAGGAGAGACTGTGGGACCACATTACCATACCGCTGTTTATATAATAACCTCAGATATGAGGTTTACATCTGTTTGTTGTATAAAATGAATGAGTGAGTATGATACTGTTTGTATAATTGTGTAATATGATTTTGGACTGTTTAATTAAGAAAAATACAAATACCTTTTTGATTTGAACTAAATCCAAGGACCGCCCTGAGCCCAGTATGGGTCAGAGACCATGGGACCACCCCTCTCTGCTATCTGAATAAAACCCAACTCCTAAGAAATTACCATTATAACCATGTTTCTCTCAATCACGAGAGGACAAAGGTTGCAGACCAGCTTACCTCGATAACGAGAGGGCCAAGGTTTGAGACCAGACTGCTGAATCTTTTAACCATCCCACGTGGTTAAAACTCTTATACGAATCATAACAAGTCTTTGATATTGACTTCTAGTCTGCAGCTAGGAATTCGGTATCATTGAACGCGAAGAAAGACAACCGCCGAAACAATCATTCTATAACGAATGTCCCTCTGAACAATCCACAATAGCCAAGACAGAGACCGACGAATCTCCAACAAAAACGAACTTCTCTCCAACGATCAAGACGACACACACACTGAACGTAACTATATATATATTGATTGCATTTGTTCCCGAATGAGTGAGCGTTCATGTGTAAGGATTAGCATGTCAATTGTTATAGTTATGGACTCTGTAGTGAATTATTAGTCGAACGCAACTTTCCCTTTGTCTAACAGCCGCCATGCCGGTTCAGCCCACTAGGGTATATTGCTCCCATCATTTCATGTAACTATTTTAAGTTTGTTTGTTTGTTTATGCATTTCTGTGAATCAATTAGTTAGTAATAAATAAATGATTTAAGACAATTGATGTATGGATGACTCATAGTGAAGACTGGTTTCGTGCAGATAATCAACGATTTACGACGTTTGGAATGAGACTGACGAGGTAGAGTAAATAAATCATTAATTAGAAGACTATTGATCAGATATGAAAATATTTGAAAGGTTATATTGGGAAATTATAACTTTGTAATCTAATAACTTTCCTTGGTGCCCTCAAATTCATAGTTAATTGGTTACGTTATTACTCAAGTGATAGCGTAAGCACTAATTACAGGAATATATGATAAAAACTATAAATCTTCAATTTAACGATAGCAAAGACACGACACAAGCGTCCAAATTAGTGTCCCGCTCCTTGAAAGCGGCAGCTCTAGCCTTTAGCTCGATGCTGATGTTGCCTGTAATCCATGGCTTCTGGTTGGGATATGTGCGTATGGTCACTGTGGGGATGACGTCGTCGATGCACATATTGATGAAGCCGATGACTAAGGTGGTATACTCCTCAATGCCATTGGATGAATCCCGGAACATGTTCAAGTCTGTGCTAGCAAAACAGTCCTGTAGCGTAGCATCTGCGTCATCTGACCACTTCTGTATTGAGCGAGTCACTGGTACTTCCTCCTTTAGTTTTGATGTAAGCAGGAATCATGAGTATATAATTATGGTCAGATTTGCCAAATGGAGGGCGGTGGAGAGCTTTGTATGCATCTCTGTCTGTGGAGTAAAGGTGGCCTAGAGTTTTTTTAACTCTGGTTGCACATGTGACATGCTGGTACAAATTTTGTAAAACTGATTTAAGTTTGCCTGCATTAAAGTCCCCGGCCACTAGGAACGCCGCTTCTGGATGAGCATTTTCTTGTTTGCTTATAGCCTTATAGAGTTGGTTGAGTGCGGTCTTAGTGCCAGCATCGGTCTGTGGTGGTAAATAGATGGCTACGAATAATATAGATTAAAACTCTCTTGGTAGATAGTGTGGTCTACAGCTTATCATAAGGTACGAGCAATACCTCAAGACTTCTTTAATATTATACATTGCGCACCAGCTGTTATTGACAAATAGACCCCCAACCCTCGTCTTACCAGACGTAGCTTCTTCTCTGTTCTGCCGGTGCATGGAAAATCCCGCCAGCTCTATATTTTCCGTGTCGTCATTCACAACTCGGTGAAACATAAGATATTACAGTTTTTAATGTCCCGATGATAGTATAATCGTAAGTCATCAATTTTATTTTCCAATGATTGCATGTTAGCCAGTAGAACGGATGGCAGTGGGAGTTTACTCACTCGCCTACGGATTCTCAGAAGGCAGCTCGACCTGCGCCCCCTTTTCCTCCGTCTTTTCTTCATGCAAATGACGGGGATTTGGGCCTGTTCCCGGGAAAGCAGTATATCCTTCTCGTTAGAGGAAAAAGCTTCTTCCAGTTCGTGGTGAGTAATCACTGTTCTGATGGCCAGAAGGTATTTTCTGTCATAAGAGACAGTAGCAGCAACATTATGTACCAAATAAGTTTTAAAAAACAAGTAAAAAGTAAAAACGAACAAATTACACAGTTGGTTAGGAGCATGTAAAACGTCAGCCATCCTCTTCGGCACCATCTTACTTGTATGTAAAAGCAACCAGTACATACAAGCTCAAACTGGTATTCAAAGGCTGTGCTAAGACAGGCAGCCACAATTCTGACATTTTTTCCACTAATTGGTCTTTTGACCAATTACATTCCCAAGACTGTTGTAATTGTACCCACTACAAAATCTACACCTTGAGCAGGAATTAGATGGGCAGTGTTCAGCCATAGTCTTTTCATATTACTTTTACAGTGGAGACCGCCCTCGATGAGGCTTAAGGTAAAGTATGTGAAATACCATAACCATGGTTGCAGAGGAAAACCATGCATCAGCATAACTTTTTCCAAGACTGCTCCAACAATTACTTAGTTCTAAGTCCCATTCATTGTAAAGGAAATTTAAAAAAGGACCAACAAATGAGGCTGTGAGTCCCATTAAGATGCCACCAATGTGCCAGTTTCAATGTTGGTATCACAGTGGAAATCTCAGATTCTGTACTGTCACAAACTAAATCTCTCTACACAAGACCCTGAAACAGAGACAGGAGATCTAGGACTGAAAGAGCAATATGGTTTCTGCCCACTTACCCTATCTGTGTCAATGCCCTTGGACATGGCCCAAGTAGAGACGATGTAATCCATGACCCTCTCGCTCAGCCCCTTTGGCACCTGGTAAAGTTTGAGAAAGTCACGCACATTGTTGAGCATCTCGTGGTAGCGGTTAGTGTTGGTGTACATCTGCTGGAAGATAGTGGTGACGTTCCCAAAAATGGTGGCATACAGTAAGGCTGGAACACAAATAGGCAGAGGGAGGGGTTATTAGCGACATGCATTGCAAGAATAGAGTGGTGTGTGCTTGAGTGTTCCAATGCTAACAGGAGTGCTGCTTACATAGGTGGTAGTGAAGCCATTTGTAGTATATATAAACATGTCAGCACATTAAGTAATCATGGGTTATTGCACTTAGCTCAGTCGTAACTGTAAGAGGAAGACTAGCCTATAAATAAATACATTTACTTTGGTTTTGGGATCATAATTTGTCTGTAAGGGCTGGAGTTGGCTGGAGTTGGCCTAGCTCAGGCCTAAAATCATCGGCCACTAAAGGCCAGGCTTTAGTTTTTAGGCCCAATCAAAACTCTACTCCACTTTGATTGGCTAATTGTATGTAAAAGGAACCAATACATACAGGGATACAAGCTCAGACTGGTATTCAAAGGCTGCGTTTAGACAGACAGCAAAAATTCTGATATTTTTCTCCACTAATTGGTCTTTTGACCCACCACATTAGATATTTTCACATAAGATCTTTTTCAAAGCTGATCAGATTGGTCATAAGATCAATTAGTGAAGAAATATGAGAATTGGGTTGCCTATCAATACGCAGCCAAACAAACTGTAACAACTGACATCGAACTGCACTTGACTATTACAGGCAATTTCCCTGACATTTGTGGAGATACGATTCTAGGTAAACAGAGAACGGCTCAAGCATCAATTACTTTTAAAAATCAGGTGCAGTGTGGTTTGCGTATTGTGGTTCGTTTGAATCCCGACTTAATGTATTCCTCCCACAGCCAAAATGACTAGCTTTGCTTCATGTCTGCCTGTAAAACTGTTTTAGTTAACCTTTATTTAACTAGGCAAGTCAGTTAAGAACAAATTCTTATTTACAATGATCCCCTGATCCCTGAAACCTTCCCACAACGTTCTGGGAATGGTGCGGGATAGTTGTTTGGCTTTGGAACATTCTCAGCACATTTAAGGAACATGAAGGAAACATACTTTTCTTGGTATTTTATTACTTCAACAGAACGTTTCCTAAAAGTTCAAGCATGGTTACATTTCAATGACATTTTTGGCAATGTTCTAGGAACATTCTCCAACTCATTTGACATTGGGAATATTCTTAAATAGTTCAGAGAACATTAAGAATCGAAGTTCTTGTAACGGGTGTCCTCCTCCTCTTCAGACGAAGAGGAGGAGTAGGGATTTGAGGACCAAAATGCAGCGGGTTGTGAATACATAATTAAGTTTATTAAAGTAAATACGAAAACCGACAA